>NW_016911405.1:416-1854 GCF_001483705.2 Eufriesea mexicana | reverse complement strand
ATACGTACATCAGTACATACATCCATAAATACACCCAAACATACATCCATCCACCCATCCATATATCCATCGATACATACATCCATACAACAAACCATCCAACCACCCATACATACATCAATACATGTATACATATATACACCGATACATTCGTCCATACATACATCCATACACACATCCTTCCATTCATCCATTGATACATACATACATCCATACACAAATCCTTACATACGTCCATAGATATATCCATAAAGACATCCGTACATAGATCCATACATCCATCCATACATGCTCCCATACATACGCCCTTCCATACACGCATCCATAAATCCATACATATAACCGCTCATACACCCATCCATACAACCATACATACGTCCATACATACACCCATACATACATTATTACATACTCCTTTAACAACATCCATACATACATTCATACATACATCCGTCCGTCCATACCTCAATCCATCCATACATCCCTCCATCCATGCATCCATTAATCAATACATACAACCATACATATATCCACCCTTCCGTATATCCATCCATCCATACATCCACCCTTCCATTCATCCATCGAACCATACATCCATCCATCCTAACATCTACCCATCAATACACCAATCGATCCATACATCCATACAACAATCCATTCATCCACCCGTCCATTCATCCATACACACATCAATACATATATCAATAGATACACAGATACATTCGTCCATACATACATCGATACACACATCCTTCCATACATCCATCCAATCATACATACTTACATCCGTACAAAATCGATACAAACATCCATACATACATCCATGCATACATCCATTCATCCATACTTCCATCTATACATACGTCCATCCACCAATCCATCCATCCTTCTATACAACCATACATACATCAAAACATACATCCATACATAGAATCATACATTCATTCATCCATACATACATACATTCATCCTTAGATGCATCAACACATACATCCATACATACATCCATAAAAACGACCATATTTACATCCATGCGTACATCCGTACATATATCCATACATACATCCATGCACACATCCATACATACATCCACACAGACATCCATACACACATCCATAAATCCTTACACCCATGCATCCATACATCTGTACATCAATACATCCATCCATCCATAAATCCTGCCATCCACCAATACATCCACCCATACATCTATCAATCCATACACCCATACATCCATACAACCATTCATCCATTCATACATCCATCCATACATCCACCTTGCCACACTTCCATCCATCCATACATCCACCCATCCATACATCCACCGAACCACACATCCATCCATCCATACTAGCACCGATCCATTCATACATTGACCCATACATCTATCCACCCATACATCCATCCATCCATACACCCACACATCCTCACATCCATA
>NW_016911405.1:0-286 GCF_001483705.2 Eufriesea mexicana | reverse complement strand
CCGTATCATCCAAACATTCGCACATCCATACATACATCCATCCATCCATCCATCCACACATACACACATCCATAAATCCATCCATCCATACATCCATCCAACCATACATACATCCATACATACGTCCATACGTTCATCCACCCATCCATACATCCATCGATCCATACATCCTTACAACAACCCATCCATCCACCAACCCATACATGCATACATACATCAACAAGTATATCCATACATACACAAATTCATTCGTCCATACATACATCCATAGACACATCCATATACA
>NW_016911404.1:0-2191 GCF_001483705.2 Eufriesea mexicana | reverse complement strand
TGAAATGAACTGACCTGTCGTGACATTACCTGGGCTGACATTGCCAGACCTGGCATGGCCTCGCCCGGCCTGGCCTGAGCTGACCTGAAATGATCTGGCCTAACCTAACCTAACCCGACCTGACCTGTCCTGTTCTGACATGACATGACCTGACCTTACCTGGCCTGACCAGACCCAACCTGGAATATCCTAGCCTGCACTGACGTGAACTCTCCTTTCCTGCCGTGGACCTACCTGGCCTGGCCTGGCCTGATCTGACCTAACCTATCCTAACCCGGCCAGGTCTGGCCTGGCATGACCTGGCGAGACCTGACCTGACCTGACCTGACCTGACCTGACCTGACCTGACCTGACCAGACCTGACCAAATCTGACATAACCTAACCTAACCTTACCTAACCTATCCTAACTTTGTAAAACCTATCCTAGCCAAACCTTCCCAAGCTTTAGCAAACCTAACATAACCAAACCCAACCTACCCAAACTTTTCCTAACCTAACATAACGAAACATAACCTAACATGACCTAACCTAACCTAGCTAAACCAGCTTAACCTAACCTAACATAACCTAACCCAACCAATCCTAACCTAAGCTAATCAAACCTAACCTAAGCTCACCTATCCTAACCTAACCTATCGTAAGACAACCTAACCTACCCTAACCTAACATAACCTAACCTGACATGACCTATCCCGGCCTGACCTGACCTGTCATGACCTGACATGACTTGACCTGCCCTTACCTGCCTTGACATGGCCTGGCCTGATGTGATCTGTACTATCCTGGCCTGATCTGATCTGACTTCACATGAACTGACCTGACTTCACATGACCTGGCCTGAACTAACCTGACCCAACCTGGAATGTACTAGCCTGCACTGACTTGAGCTCTCCTTTCCTGTCGTGGCCCTACCTGGCCTGGCCTGGCCTGATCTGACCTAACCTAACCTAACCCGACCAGATCTGGCCTGGCATGACCTGACCCGACCTGCCCTGACCTGACCTGACCTGACATGACATGACCTGACCTGACCTGACCTGACCTGACCTGACCTGACCAGACCTGACCTAATCTGACCTAACCTATCCTAACCTAACCTAACCTATCCTAACTTTGTAAAACCTATCCTAGCCAAACCTTCCCAAGCTTTAGCAAACCTAACATAACCAAACCCAACCTACCCAAACTTTTCCTAACCTAACATAAAGAAACATAACCTAACATGACCTAACCTAACCTAGCTAAACCAGCTTATCCTAACCTAACATAACCTAACCCAACCAATCCTAACCTAAGCTAATCAAACCTAACCTAAGCTCACCTATCTTAACCTAACCTATCGTAAGACAACCTAACCTACCCTAACCTAACATAACCTAACCTGACCTGACCTTTCCTGGCCTGACCTGACCTGTCATGGCCTGACCTGACATGACCTGCCCTTACCTGCCTTGACATGGCCTGGCCTGATGTGATCTGTACTATCCTGGCCTGATCTGATCTGACTTCACATGAACTGACCTGACTTCACATGACCTGGCCTGAACTAACCTGACCCAACCTGGAATGTACTAGCCTGCACTGACTTGAGCTCTCCTTTCCTGTCGTGGCCCTACCTGGCCTGGCCTGGCCTGATCTGACCTAACCTAACCTAACCCGACCAGATCTGGCCTGGCATGACCTGACCAGACCTGCCCTGACCTGACCTGACCTGACATGACATGACCTGACCTGACCTGACCTGACCTGACCTGACCAGACCTGACCTAATTTGACCTAACCTATCCTGACCTAACCTAACCTAACCTAACCTAACATAACATAACCCAACCAATCCTAACCTAACCTAACCTATCCTAACCCAACCCAACCAATACCAGCCTATCGTAATCAAAGCTAACCTAACCTAACATAACATAACCTAACCTTACCTGACCTCAACGGACCCGTCATCAGCTGAACTGGTCTGACATTGACCTGACATGCCCCGACCTGACCTGACATCACCTGACCCGACCTGGAATGGCCTGACCTCTACTGAACAGACCTCTCCTGACATGACCGTACTTCACCTGCCCAGTGCTGACCTCGCCCGTCCCGACCTGGAATGTCCTGACATGACCTGAGTTGAACTGACCTGACATGTCGTGACATTACCTGGCCTTACATTGCCAGACCTGACATGGGATC
>NW_016911402.1:45461-46312 GCF_001483705.2 Eufriesea mexicana | reverse complement strand
TGTATTAGGCTTGGTTAGGTTTGGATAGCACTACTTTGACTTTTGTGCTCTACACTGCTATTCCCTGACTTTTGCCCTCTGCGTGGCTCTATACTTTGACTTTTGTGCTCTACACTGCTATTCGCTGACTTTTGCCCTCTGCGTGGCTCTACCATAACCTGCTCGACTCTGGGCAGGCCAGCGATGGTGTTCGCGTCTCGTTATATTGAGTTATGTTATGTTTGGCTCAGCACTTTTGGCTAGGGTTAGGCTAGGGTGGCTTAGACTCTTTTGACGTACACCGCGATTCTGTGGACTTCTGCCATCTACTATCCGCTAATATGTTCTGCTTGGTTCTGGTGATGCCAGCAATCAAGGTCGCTGCACGTTAGGATGAGTTAGATTACGTTTGGCAATATTACACTTGGCTATATTTTGAGATTATAGCTCTAACTTTTGCGTTGTACACTGCCATTCGGTGCATTACAGCGCCCTACAGTGCTCTGTTATATTCAGCTTGGCAGAGGCAAGGCCGGCAAGTGTGGCCTCGGCACGTTATGAACGGTTAGCTTACGTTCGGGTAGGTAAGGTCAGGCTACGTTTGATTAGGATGGCTTTTACTTTTGCGCTATGCACCGCAATTCGGTGGATTTCTGTGCTCTGCTGTGCTCTAGGATATTCTGCTAGTCTCTCGGGAGGGCAGCAATACTGGTGTCGGCACGTTATATTGAGTTAGGCTACGCTAGGTTATGATACGTTTGCTTAGGCTAGGACAGGAATGCTGTGGCTTTTGTGCGATACACTGCTGTTCGGTGGATTTATGCCCTCTACTGTGTTCTACTATAATCTGTTCGACCTTGCGGGGGGGGGGG
>NW_016911402.1:1962-44427 GCF_001483705.2 Eufriesea mexicana | reverse complement strand
GGGGGGGGCAGAAATTGTGGTCTCGTCACTCAAGGTTGAGCTATGCTACGTTTGGTTACGTTACGTTTGGTCAGCTTATGTTAGGATATCTTCGACTTTGGTGCTATACACTGCAATGCGGCGGGCTTCTGCGCACTACTGTGCTGTAATATTCTCTGCTTGGCTCTGGAGTGGCCAGCAATAGTGGTCTCGGCACGTTAGGTATAGTCGTGTTACGTTTGGTTGTGTCTCGAATGGTTGTGTTACAAGAGGAGAGCTTTGACTTTTGTGCTGTACACTGCTATTCTGTGGCTTCTGCGCACCACCCTGCGGTAGTATGCTCTGCTTGGCTCTGGGCGGACGGCAATAATGGTCGCGTCACGTTAGATTGGGATACATTACGTTCGGTTTGGTGAGGACTTTACAGTTTAGAAGAGGATAGCTCTGACTTTTGTGCTGTACACCAATTTTCGGGGTATTACTGCGCTCTACTGTGCTGTAATATTTTATGCTTGTTTCAGCGGTGTCCCGCAACAGTGGTCTCCGCACGTTAGGTCGAGTTATGTTGCGTTTGGGTGGCAAAGTTTTTCTAAGCTTGGTTAGGATACCTCCGTATTCGCACTGTACCCAGTTTTTCGGCGGATTTCTGCTCTCTTCTGTGCTCTGCTATGTTCTGCCTGGCTCTCGTGAGGTCAGCAATGGTTTTCGTGCACGTTATGGTGTGTTAGGCTACGTATGGTTAGGTTACGTTGGTCTGCCCTAGGTTCGGGTTGTATTGACTTTTATGCTATACACTCGTATTCTATGGATTTATGTACTCTCCTCTCCTCTAATATGTTCTTCTCGGCTCCGTCGAGGCTAGGAATAGTAGTCGCTGCACGATAGATTGAGGTAGTTTACGTTTGGTTATGTTACGATTGGTTAGGTTAGGACATTATAGCTTTGACTTTTGCGCTGCGAACCGGTATTCGGCGGATTTCTGCTCCTCACTGTGCTCTAGTACGTTCTGATTGGCTCTGGGGAGGCCAGCAACTGTGGTCTCTGTACGTTACGTCGGGTTAGGCTACGTGTGGTTAGGTTACGCTTGGTCAGGTTATGTCAGGAAAACTTCGACCTGTGGGCTGTACTTTGCAATGCGGTGGATACTTGCGATGTAGTGTGCACTAATGTTCTCCACTTGGCTCCGTGGGGCCAGCAATAGCGGTCTTGGCACCTTAGGTTTAGTTATGTTACGGTTGGTAAGGTTAGGTTATGCTAGGTTCGGCTAGGACTGCTTTGTCTCCCGCATTATACAGTGTCCTTCGGTGGATCGCTGTTCTCTACTCTGCTCTACTGAATTCTGCTTGGCCCGGGTATTCCAGGAATACTGGTCGTGGCACATTAGATTAGATAATGTTACATTTGCTTATGCTACGATAGGTTACGTTAGGACAGGATATCTTTGACTTCTGCGCTGTAAACTGATATTCGGAGGATTTCTGCGCATCAGTGTGCTATAGTATGATTAGCTTGGTTATGGGGAGGCCATCAATTGTGTCTTCGGCACTTCAGGTTGTGTTCGGTTTCGTTCGGTTACGTTAAGTTTGGTTAGATTAGGATGGGGTAGCATTGACTTTTGTGCTATACACTGCGATTCTATGAATTTCTGCGCTCTTATCTCCTCGAATATGGGCTGCTTGGCTCTGGGGATGGCAGCAATGGAGGTCTCGTCACTTACGTTTCAGTTATGTTAAACTTGGTTACGTTGCGTTTTATTAGACCAGGATATTTTAGCTCCGACTTCTGTGCTATTCGCTTCTATTCGGTGGATTTCTACGCTCTACTTTGCTCTTCTATGCTCTGCTCGAGTCTAGGATGGCCAGCGACAGCGTTCGTGGCGCGTTAGGTTGAGTTAGGTTACGTTTGGTTAGTTCAGGTTAGGATAAGTTTGGTAGGGACGGCTCTGACTCTCGTGCTATGCTCAGTTTTTCGGTGGATATCGGAAGTTTACTGCGCTCTGCTATATACTGCTTCGCGCTGGCGAGACCAGCAGCAGTGGTCGCGACACGCTAATTTCAGTTAGGCTATGTTTGGTTAGGTTACGTTCGTTTGGATTAGGTTTGGATAGCTTCGACTCTCCTGCCATACACTGTGATTCTATTGATTTCTGAGCACTGCTCTCCTCTAGTATGTTGCCCTTGGCTCTGGGGAGGGCAGCAATAGGCGTCTCGTCATACAAGTTTGGGTTATGCTTCGTTTGGTAATTTTACGATTGGTTAAGTTAGGATATTGTGGCTTTGATTTTTATGCTATGTACTGCTGTGCGCTGGATTTCTGCGGTCCGCGTTGGTCTAATGTGCTCTGCTTGTCTCTGGGGATGGTAGCAGTAGTGGTCTCGGCACTTTATGTTGTGATATGCATCGTTTGGTTACGTCACCTTTGGTTTCGGTTAAGATAGCATAGCTTTGACGTTTGTGCCATGCACTTCTACTCAGTGGATTTCTGTGCTCTACTGTGCTCCGATATTTTCTGCTTGTCTCTGGGGATGACAGAAGTAGTTGTCTCGGCACATTGGGTTGAGATGTATTACGTTCGGTTACATGAAGATTGGTTATGTTAGGATAGGATAGCTTTGACTTTTGCGCTAAACACTGCAATTGGGCGCATTTCTATGACCTACTATGCGCTAATATATTCTGCTTGGCTCTAGCGACTCCCACAATAGTGGCCTCGGCACGTTATGTTGAGTTTGGTCACATTCGGTTATGCCAGGTTCTGATAGGTTCCGTTAGGATATCCCTGACATTCGTACCGTACACCGTTGTCCGTTGGATTCCTGCGATCTACTGTGCTCTGCTATATTTTGCCTGGGCATTGCTAGGCCAGGTGTAGCGTTCGAGGCATTTTATTTTGAGTAGGCTACGTATGACTTGGTTACATTTGTGTGGGCTAGGTTCGTACAGCTTCGACTGTTCCGCTATACGTTGGGATTATACCGATTTCTGTGGTCTACTCTTCACTAATTTGGTCTGCTCGGCTCTGTGGAGGCTGGCAATAGTGGTCACGGCACGTTTGGGAGGGTTTGATTATGTTTGGTTATGTTACGATTGGTTAGGTTAGAATAGGATAGCTACGGCTCTTGTGGTACACACGGCTATACGTTGGATTTCGGCGCACTGCTGGTCTCTAATATTTTCCGTCTGGCTCTGGCGTAGCCAGCAATAGAGTTCACGGCATATTAGGTTGTGCTATGTTACGCTCTGTTAGGTTAGGTTTGGCTATGATCAGTAAGGATAGCTCCGAATTTTGTGCTATACGCTGCTATTCGGTGGATTTCTTCGTTCTACTTTGCCCTACTATACTCTGCTTTGCACTGGCTATGCCAGCGGCAATGGTCTCGATTGTTGGAATGAGTCATGTTACGTAAAGCAATAGCGATCACTATTGCTGGCGTCCCCAGAGATAAGCGGCGTATAATGGGGCACAGTGGAGGACAGGTGCCCATAAAATATCAGTGTTGGGCGCAAAAGTCGTAGCTGTCCTAACCTAACCCCACATAACCTAACATAGCCATACGTAATCTAACTGAGCGTAACGTGCAGCGACCACCATTTCCAGCTTCTGCAGAGTGAAGCAGAGTATAATAGAGCAGTGTAGGGCGCGGAAGTGCACCGAATAGCAGTCTGTGCCAGGAAAGTCAAAGTTAACCGTACCTAACACAAACACACGTAACCTGAACAAACGTAACCTAACTAAAACTAACGCGCCGAGGCCACTATTGCTGACCTCGACAGAACCAAGCAGGGCATATTAGAGCACAGTACAGCGCAAAAATCCAACGAATAGCAGTGTATAGCGCAAAAGTCAAAGCCAACATAGCCAATCCTAAGCAGACCATACCTAACCAAACGCAACGTAACAAAGCCTAGCTTGCCGTGATCACTATTCCTGGCGTTCACAGAAACAAGCAGATTTCGACAGGGCACAGAAGAGCGCAGAAGTGCATAGAATAGCAGTGTGTAGCACAAAAGTCAAAGCCATCCCAACAAAACGTAACCCAACCTAGCCTAACCAAACGTAACATAACTCACCCTAACGTGCCGAGACCACAATCGCTGGCATCCGCAGGGTTAGTCAGACATATTGGAGGAGGGCAGTGCGCACAAATCCCTAGAATCAGAGTGTGCCGCAGTAAGGTAGAAACAATCTAATCCCAACCAGGTCTAACGTAACCTAACCAAACGTAACGTGTCTCATCCAATCGTGCAGAGATCACAATTGCTGGCCTCCACGGAGCCATGGAGGCATATAAGAGCACAGTAGAGTGCAGAAGTCAACCGAAAAGCAGCGCCAGGCACAAGAGTCAAGGATATACGTCTCTAACCTAAACAAACGTAACCTGACCCACCGTAACCTGACTAAACACTTCATGCCACGGCCACCTTTTCTGGCCGCCCCAGAGTCGAGCAGTGTATAGTGGAGCAACGTACAGTGCAGAAATCCACCGAATAGCAGTATACAGCACAAAAGTAAAGGCTATTCTATCCGGAGCAATCAAAACATGATATAGTCAGATGTATCCCAACATATCCAATCGTGTCACGACCACTATTGCTCGCCATCGCAGCGTCGAGCAGAGCATGGTAGAGCACATTAGGGCGTAGAAACCCATCGAATAGCTGCATATGCCAAGAAAGTCTAACCTGTCCAGACCTAACCCAAACAAACGTTACCTAACCATATGTAACCAAACTCGACCTAACGTGACGAGACCACAATTGCTGGCCAGGCCAGAGCGAAGCAGAGCATTTTAGAGCACATTATAGCGCAGAAGTCCGCCGAATAGCAGTATATATCACTAATGTGGAAGCCATCCCATCCTAACCTAGCAGAACGTAGCATAACCGAACGTGAGCTAATCGAACAAAACGTGCCGCGACCACTATTGCTGGCCTCCCCAGTGTCGAGTAGAGTATAGTTCAGGACAGTAGGGCATAGAAATTCACCGAATAACAGTATATACCGCGAAAGTCAAAGCTATCGAAGCCTAATGCAAACTTACATAGTATATCCAAACGCAGCCTAACCCAACCTAACGTGCCGAGACCACTATCAATGGCCATCGCAGGGTCGTGCAGGCTATATCAGAGCAAAGTAGGGCCCAGGAGACTGTAAAATAGCAGTGTTGAGCACAAAAGTCAAAGCAATCCTCTCCTAAACTGAACAAACGCAACGTGTATCAACCTAACGTGACGTTACCACTATTTCCTGCCTCCACAGAGCCAACCAAAACACGCTAGATCACTGCAGGGCGCAGAAATCCATCGAATAACAGTGTATGGCACAAAAGCCAAAGCTATCCTGTACTAACATAAACAAACGTAACGTAACCAAACGTAACCTAATTCATCCTAACGTGCCGATACCTCTATTGCTACCCTCCTCAGAGCCAAGCAGGGCATATTAGAAGAGAGTAGAGCGCAGAAGTACATAGAATCGCAGGGCATATCGGAATAATCGAAGCTACACTATCCTAACATAGCCAAACGCAACATAACCGAACGTAGCATACCACAAACTAACGCGCAGAGACAACACTTGCTTGCCACCCCAGAGCCAAGCAGAATTTACTAGAGCACAGTAGAGTGCTGTAATCCTCCGCATGGAAGTGTGTAGCACACAACTCAAAGATATCATCACCAAACCTATCCTAACCCAGCCACGCCAAGCGAAACATAGCTCAAACTAGCGTGGCGATACCACCATTACTGGCCTCCCCAGAGCAAAGCAGATCATATTAGTGCACAGTAGAAGGCAGTAATCCACCGAATTGTAGTGCATAGCTCAAAAGACAAAGGTATTCTATCCTTACCTAACCAAACATAAGATAAACGGACGCAACGTGGCACAAGCTGACATTCCACGATAGCCACTGCTGGCCACACGAGAGCTAACCAGCGTATAGCAGAGAAATGTAGAACTCTGAAATCGTCCAAATGGCAGTGTATAGCACAAAAGCCAAAGCTATCCTATCCAAGAGCAGACAAACCCAACATAACCAAGCGCAACATAACTTAGCCTAACGAGACGAGAGCACTATTCCTCGCGTCCACAGAGAAAAGCAGAGTACGATGGCTCACAGAACTACGCAGAACTCCATAGAATAGCAGTGTGTATCACAAGGCCAAAGATATCCTAACCTAACGCAGGGTAACCTAACTTAGCCAAACGTAATCTAACTGAACCTAACTTGCCGCGACCAATATTGCTGGCCACCCGCGAGCAGGGCAGAGCGTAGCAGAGCAATCTAGAGCGCAGGTGTCCTCCGAATAGCTGTGTGTGGCACAAAGGTCAGAGCCATCCTTACCAAACATACCATAACCTATCCTAACCAAACGTAACGAATCCCAACCTAACGTGCCTAGCCCACAATTGCTGACCTCCACTTCGCCAAGCAGTGCATATTAGAAGAGTGTAGGGCGCAGCCGTTCACGGAATTGCAGTGTAGAGCGCGAAAGTCAAAGGTATCCAAACCTTACTCAAACAAACCTAACCTGACCAAACGTGTCATAGACCAACCCAATGCACCTCTTCCACTATTTCAAGCATTCCCAGATAAAAGCTGGGAATACTAGATCAGAGTGGAGCGCAGACAACCACCGAATAGCATTGTAAAGAACAAAAGTCAAAGCTATCCAATCCTAACCTAGCCAAACGTAACATAAGCGGACGTAGCATAACCCAACCTGACGTGCCACGGCCGCCATTGCTGGCCTCGCAAGAACTAAGCAGAGCAGAGCAAAGCAATTTGGGGCACTGAAATTTTCCGAATAGCAGTGTATAGCACAAAAGTCAAAGCTATCCTAACAAAACCTAGTTAAACCTAGCCAAACCATACGTAGCATAGCACAACCTAACGTGTCGAGAGGGCTGTTCTTGGCGTCCACAGAGACAAGCAGAGTGTGATAGCGCACAGAAAAGGGCAGAAGTACATGGAATAGCAGTGTGCAGCACAAAAGTCAAAGCAACCCTATCCAAACACAACATATCCTAACCTAACTGAACGTAACATAACTCAACCTAATCTGCGGTGAATACTACTGCTGGTCTCCCGAAAGTCGAGCAGAGTATAGTAGAGCAATGTAGAGCGTAGGAATACGCCGAATAGCATTGCACGGCACAAAAGTCCAAGCTATCCTATCCTAACACTACCGAACGTAGCATAACACAACCTGTCGCACCACGACCACTATTGCTGGGCGGCCCAGGGTCGACCTGGGTACAGTACAGCACAGTAGAGCGCAGGAAGCCAACAAATGGCTATGTATAGCACAAGAGCCAAAGATATCCTAACCTAACTTGACCTGACCTAACCGAACGAAACGAAGAATAACTAAATTTAACGTGGCGCGACCACTATTGCTGCGTTCCCCGGAGACAAGCTGAATATGATAGAGTGCAGTAGAGTGCCAAGATGCAACGAATATCATTGTATAACCCACAGGTCACAGCCATCTTAACCAAACGTAACATATCCTAGCCAAACCAAACGTAACCTAACTCGCCCTATCGTGCACGACAGCTATTGCTGATCTACCCAGGGTTGAGCGGGGTACAGTAGAGGAGAGTAGAGCGAAGAAGTCCATGGAATATCAGTGTGTAGCACAAAAGTCAAGGCCCACATATATGAACCATACCATAGCTAACCTAATCAAACGTAGAGAATCTAAGCCTAACGTGCCGAGACAACTATTGCTGGCCTACCTGGAGCCAAGCAGAACACATTAGAGCATAGTATAGCGCAGAAATGCAGCAAATGGCAGTGCATGGGACAAAAGTCGAAGCCATCCTATTCAAACCTATCCTAACCTTGACTAACCAAGCGTAACCTAACTCAGAATATTGTGCCACGACCACCACTGCTGCTGTCGCCAGGGCCGAATAGATTATGGTAGAGTAACAAAGAACGCGAATATCGTCCGAAGGGCAGTGTACAGCACAAAGGTCAAAGTTATCATATCCTAACCCAACCAAGCGTAACATACCCTAACACAACCCAGCGTGCCTAGACCTATATTGCTGGTCTCCCCATCGCCAAGCAGAACATATTGGAGGAGAATGGAGCACAAAAGTCATTGGAATGGCAGCGTATTGCAGGAAAGTAGAAACCGTTCAAACATAATCCATGCCAACATAACCTAGCCAAACATAACATAACTCAAAATAACTTGCCACGGCATCCATTTCTTGCCTCCACAGAGCGCAGAGCAAAGGAAAGCAGTGCGGAGAAACCCGCCGAATATCAGTGTGCAACGCAAAAGTCATAGCTATACTATCTTAACCATAGCTATCGTAATATTACGAAACGTAACCGAAACAAGCCTAACGTGCCCCTGCCGCCACTGCTGGCGTTCCTGAAGCCAAGCAGAGAATATTAGACGTAGGTAGAGCGCAGAAAAACATAAAACCGCTGTGTACAGCAGAAAAGTTGAAAATAACAAATCCTAACCCAGACTAACGTAACCTACTCTGACATAGCCATACTTAACATAAAGCGCCGCGACCACTATTGCTCGCATCCCCAGTGCCAAGCAGATTTGAGTAGAGCACAGTAGAAGACAGGAAACCACCGTATAACAGTGTATACATCGAAAGTCCGAGTTATCCTCAACAAACTTAACCTAACCTAACCTAACCAAACGTGACGTAACTAAACCTTACGTGCCACGGACGCTGCTGCTGGCACTCCGAGAGTCGAGTAGAGTATAGCAGAGCAATGTAGAGCGCTGAAATCCACCGCATTGTAGTGTGTAGCACAAAAGTCAAAGATATCCTAACGTAACCTGTCCTAACCTAACCTAACCCAACGTAGCCTAACTTAGCGTAACGTGCCGTGAATATCATTGCTAGAATCGCCATAACCAAGCTGAACATACTGGAGCACAGTGGAGCGCAGAAGTCCAACGAACATCAGTTTATATGACGAAGGACAAAGCAATCCGAACCTAACCCGAGCTTGTATAACCTAATCAAACGCAGCGTAACACAATCTAACGTGTCGAAACTACCATTACTGGCCTCCCCCGAGGCGGACGGAGTGCAGTAGACACATATAGAGCGTACAAATCCTCCGAATAGCGGTGTGTAGCACAAAAGCCACAGCAAACCTATACTAAACCTAACCAATCGTAACATTACAAAGCGTAACCTAAAAAAATGTATCGTGCGACCGCCACAATTGCTGGCCTCCCCAGAGTCGAGCACGGTGTTGTAGAGTAATATATTGTGTAGGAACCCACCGAATAGCAGTCTACAGCACAAAGGTGTATTCTATCGTATAATAATGTATCAAAGCTTAATACAAACAAGCGTAGCCTAACTTATCCTAACGTGCCGAGACCACAGTTACTGGTCTCCACAGAGTCTCGCAGTGTATAGTAGAGAAATGATGAGCTCCGAAATCCGTCGAATAGCAGTGCATAGCGCAAAAAGACAATGTTACCCTATCATGACCTAACCAAACGTCGCATTGCCAGACGTAACATAACTCAGCCTTGCCCGCATGCTACACTATTACTGACATCCACAGAGCAAAACAGAACATACTACCGCAACGTAGAGTGCAGAAATCCGCCGCAATGAAGTGCAAAGCACAGAAGTCAAAGATATTCTAACCTAGCCTGACTTAACCTAATCTTGCCAAACGAAGCATAACACAACCAAACGCGTGGAAACCAAAATTGCTGACTTCCACAGCGCCAAGCAGAGCATATTAGAGCAATGTATAGCTCAGGCATACACCGAATGGCCGCGTATAGCGCAAAAGTCAAAGCTACCCTATCCTAGCCTAACCAAACGTAACACAAACCTACGTAATCCATCTCAACCTAACGTGCCGAGAACGCTATTGCTGGCATCCACAAAACCAAACAAAGCATATTATAGAAACGTAGATCGCGGAAGTCCACCGAATGGCGGTGTATAGCACAAAAGTCAAAGCTATCCTATCCAAACGTAGACAAACGTAACATAACCGTAAGTAATCTATCCCAACCGAAGGAGCCGAGACAACTAATGCTGGCCTACCCAGAGCCAAGCAGAATATGCAAGCACAATAGGGCGCAGGAAGCCACCAAATAGCAGTGTATAGCGCAAGAGACAAAGCCACCACAACCAAACGTTACCAAACCCAGCATATCGCAGCTTAACGTAACGCAACGTAAAGTGCCGCGACCAGAATCCTTGGCGCACCAGACACAAGCAGATTGCGATAGAGCACAGCGGAGGGCAGATGTCCATAGGACAGCCCTGTCTAGCTCAAAAGGCAAAGCTATCATAACCTACCGCAACGTAATCTATCATAGCCAAACGTAACCTAACTCAACCCATAGTGCCGCAACCACTATTGCGGGCATCACGAGAGTCGGGCAGAGTATAGTAGAGCAACGTAGAGGGCAGAAGACCTCGAATAGCAGTGTATAGTACAAAAGCCGAAGCTGTACCTGTCTAACCTGCCCACACATAGCATTCAAATCCTAAGCTAGCTGAAAAACGTGCCTATACCACAATTGCTTGCCTCCCAAAAACCAGGCGCATTACACTGGAGCACAGTAGAAGGCAGAAGCCCGCCGCATTGCTGTGTAATGCACAAAAGCCAAAGATATCCGAACATAATCTGACCATTCCTAACTTAACCGAACGTACCCTAACACAAAATAACGTGCCGATAACTCTGTTGCTGGCCTTCGCGGAGCCGAGCTGAACTTCTTAGAGGGTGCAGAGCCCAGAAATCCTCAGAATCGCACTGTATAGCGAAAATGTCGAAGCCATTCAAACCTCGCCCAAACCAACATAACCTTACCAAACGAGGTATAGGTCAACATATCGTGCCGCGGCCAATATTTCCGGCCTCACCTGGGCCAAGCAGAACGTATTAGAGTACAGTAGTGCGCAGAAATCAACCGTTAAGCAGTGTGAAGCACAAAAGCGAAATCTATCCTGTCCTAACTTAGCCAAATGTAACATAGCCAAACGCAACCTATCCAACACCAAAGTGCATAGACAACCATTGCTGGCCTGCCCAGAGCAAAGCAGAACATGTCATAGCACAGTAGATAGCAGAAATGAACCCAACAGCCGTGAATGACACTAAAGTCAATGCTATCCTCTCCTAACGTACCAATCGTGACATCACCATACGAAAATAGATCAAACAAACCAGACGCGTCAACCATCTCTGGCCTCCACAGATTCGAGGAGAGTTTAGTGGAGTACAGTGGAGCACAGAAATCCACCGAATAACAGTTTATAACACCAAAGTCAAAGCTATCCATACCCAATGCAAAATATCACAGCCCAACCAAACGTAGCCTAACACAACCTAACCTGCCGAGACCACTACCGTTGGCCTTCGCAGAGTCAAGCAGAACATGTTAGAGCAGATTTAAATGCAGGAATCCACCGTGTAGCAGTCTATTGCCCAAAACTCAATGCTAACCGCTACTAACCTAACCAACCTTAACATATTCAAACGCAGCGTAATATTACTGAGCCCTTACTCTTTAGCTGCACACCGCTTTCGGACGACTTCTGCGATCTGCTGTGCTCTAATATGTTCTGCTTGGCTCTGGGGAGTCCAGCAACGGTAGTGTCTTGACGTCACATTGAGTTAGGCTCCGTTGGGTTATACTACGTTTGGTCAGGCTAGGATAGGATATCTTTGACTTTTTTGCTATAAGCGTCTATTCGGCGGATTTCTGCTCACTGCTGTGATCTAGTATGATTTGCTCAGCTCTGACGAGGACAGTAATTGTGGCCGCCGCACCTTATATACAGTTATATTACGTTTGGTTTTTCTACGTTTTGCTGTGCCAATATAGGTTAGCTTTGACTTTTGTGCTATGCACTGCTATTCGGACGATTCCAGCGTTCTACATTGCTCTTCTATACTCTACTTAGCTATAGTGAGGCCAGCAATAGCGGCCTTGGAACGTCAGTTTGTGGTACGCTACGTCTGTTTATGCTATGTTCGGTTAGGTTAGGGTATGATAGCTTTGACTTTTTTGCTGTACACAACAATACGGTGGATTTCTGCGATCTACAGTGATCTAATATTCTCTGCCTTGCTTCGGGAATTCCAGAAACAGTGGCAACGGCGCGTTAGTTTGTGTTATGTCGCGTTTGCTTCGGTTAGATTTGTATGAGTTATGTTAAGATATCTACGTCTCTCGTGGTATACACTACCATTATATGGACCTCTGCTCTCTCCTCTCCTCTAATATGACCCGCATAAAGATTTGGATGCCAGAAATATCGGACTAGGCATGTAAGGTTGGGACTGGCAACGTTTGGCCTGAATTAGTGAAGTCAGGACAGGTTAAGATATCCTTCACTCCTCCGTCGTACACTTCAATGCCTCGGATTTCAGCGATTTCATGTTTAGTATATTCTGCTTTACTCTGGGAAGGTCAGCAATAGTGGTGTAGGCACGTCAGGTTGAGTTATTCTACGTTTTGTTATGTTTCGTTTGGATATGTTAGGATAGCGTAACTTCGACTTTTGTGCTATAGACTGCTACTCCGAGGATTTCTGCACTGTACGTTGCTCTAATATGATCTCATTGGCTCTGGGGAGGCCAGCAAATGTAGTCTCGGCACCGTATGCTTTGCTTGGCTATGTTCGGTTAGGATAGGTTAAGACACGTTAGGCTATGATATCTTCCACTTTAGTGGCACACGCTGCATTTCGGTGGATTACTGCGCTCTACTGTGCTCTAGCATATTCTGTTTGACTCTGGGGAGGCAAGCAATAGTGGTCTCGGCACGATAGGTTCAGTTAAGCTACTTTCGGTCATGCTACGTTTGGTTATGTTAGGATAGGTTAGCTTCGACAATTGTGCTGTGCTCTGCGATTCTATGGATTTCTGCGTTCTACGCTGCTCTAATATGCTCTCCTTTTCTCTTTTGCTGTGCTCTGCGATTCTATGGATTTCTGCGTTCTACGCTGCTCTAATATGCTCTCCTTTTCTATTGCGAGGCCAGCAATTGTTTTCTCGGCACGCTACGTTTGGTTGGGCTACGTTCGGTTTGGTTAGGCTAGAGCAGGTTTGGATAGGATATCTTTGACTTTTGTGGTATACACTGCATTGCGGTGGTTTATTGCGCTCTACTGTACCCTCGTATATTCTGCATGGCTCTGGGGAGCAAGCAAGAGTGGTTTCGGCACGTTATGCTGAGTTAGGAATCTTTCGGTAATGTTGCGCCTGCCTATGTTAGGATAGGGTAGCTTCGAATATTGTGCTCTGCACTGCGATTCTATGAACTTCTGCCCTCTGCTCTCCTCTGATATGGCCTGCGTAGCTCTGAGGGGGGCAGCAGTAGCGATCGTGGCACCTTTGGCTGAGCTATGATACGTTTGGCTACGTTAGGTTGTGGTTAGTTTTGTTAGCATGGCTTAGACCTTTGTTCTATACACTGCTATTCGGACGACTACGGCCTTCTACACTGCTCTGTTATACTCTGCATAGCTCTAGTGAGGCCAGAAATAGCCACCGTGGCACGTCAGGTTGGGTTACTTTACGTCTACTGATTTTACATTTGGTTATGTTGGAATAGGATTGCTTTGACTTTTGTGCTATACACTACTGTTCGGTGGATTTCTGCGGTCTACTGTGCCATAATATGTTCTGCTTGGCGTCGGTGAGGCCGGCAATGGCGGTCTCCACACGTTAGGTCGAGTTAGGCTACGTTTGGTTTTGTTACGTTTGGTTGGGTTCGGATAGGGTAGCATTGACTTTTATGCTATACACTGTTTTTCGGCCGATATCTGTACACTGCATTGCTCTACTAGCATCTGCTTGTCTCTGGGGAGGCCACAAATGGCGGCCTTGTCACGTTTGAGTGAATTTTGTTACGTTCGGTGAGTTTAGGTTAGTTTTCGTTTGGCTGGGATGGCTTTGACTTTCGTGCCATACACTGCTATTCTATAGTGGGCGCGGCACGTGAGGTTTAGTTTTTCTGCGCTTAGTTAGGTTAGGTTAGGCATGATTAGGTTAGTATACCTTTGACTCTTTCGCTGTACATTGCTATTCGGTGGCTCTCTGCGCTCTACTGTGCTCTACTATACACTGCCCGACCCTGAGGACGCCAGCAATACTGTCCGTGGCACGATAGATTTTTTTATGCTATGTACAGTAATGTTACGATTAAATAGGTTAGGATTTGATAACTGTGACTTTTGTGCTATACACCGCTATTCGGTGGTTTTCTGTGTACTAAATTCCGTTAATATGCTCTGTTTGGCTCTGGGGATTCCAGCAATAGTATTCGCGGCACCTTACGTTTAGGTATGCCACGTACGGTTAGGTTAGGTTGGGTTAGGTTGGGTTCTGATATCCGTGACATTTGCGCTACACACTGCAGTGCGGTGGATTGCTGCGCCCTACTGTGCTGTAGTAAATTCTGCTGGCCTGTGGGAAGGCCAGCAGTAGTGGTATTGACTCGTCAGGCAGAGCTATGTTGCGTTCGTTTATGTTACGCTGGGTACTGTTCAGACAGAATAACATTTACTTTTGTGCTATACACTACTATTCGGTAGGTTTCGGCGCTCTACATCGCTGTACCATGGTCTGCTCGATACTCGGGATGCCAGCAATGGTGTTCGTGGCACGTCAGTTTGGATTTCGTTATGTCCGCTCATGTTTGGTTTTGTTAGGTTAGGACAGGGTAGCGTCGACATTTTCGCTATACACCGCTATTCGGTGTATTTCTGAGCCCTACTATGCTCTAGTATGCTCTGCTGGGCTCTGGGGAATCCAGTAATGGTGGTCTCGGCACGTTAGGTAGAGTTAGGTTACGTTCGGTTAAGACCGGTTCGTCAGTGTTAGGGTAGGATAGTTTCCATTTTTTTTGCCATACATTGCCATACATTGCCATTCCTTGGACTTCTGCGCTCTATTCTCCTGTAATATGTTCTGGTTGACGATGGAGAGACCAGCAATAGCGGTTGCGTCACGTTAGGTTGAGTTAGGTTACGCTTAGTTATGTTACGATTGGTTACGTTAGGAGCGTATAGCTTTCACTATTGTGCTATACACGGCCTTTCGGTGGATTTCTGCTATCCACTCCGCTGTAATATGTTCAGCTTGGCTCTGAGGGACAAGCAATGGTGTCCTCGGAGCGTTATGTTCAATTCCGTTGCGAACGGTGTATGCTTCGCTTGGTTAGGTTAGGACTGGGTAGTTTTGAATTTAGTGCTATACACTGCGGTTCTATGAAGTCCTGCGTGCTACTCTCCTCTAATATGCGGTGCTTGCCTCGCCGCAGGGCAACAATACATGTCTCGTCACGTTAGTTTGTGAAAGATAACGCTTGGTTATGTTGCTTGTGGTTATGTTAGGAAAGGATAGCCTTGACTTTCATGCTACACCGCTATTTTGTGGATTCCTACGTTCTACATTGCTCTAATATGCTCTGCTTCGCTCTGGGGAGGCAAGCAATTGTGGGATCGGCGCGTTACTTGGAGTTAGGCTACCTCCGATTATGTTACGTTTGGCTACGTTAGGACTGGGTAGCTTTCGTTTTTGTGCTGTACACTGATATACGGTGGATTTCTGCGCTCTACTCTGCTGTAATGTATTCTGCTTGTCCGTTGGGAGGCAAGCAACTGTGATCTGTGCACGCTAGTTTAAGTTACGTTACGCTTCGCTTGGCTAGGTTAGGATAGGTATGGTTAGGATAGCTATGACTTTTGTTTTATACACAGCTGCTCGGTCGACATCTGTGCACTGCATTGTTCTACTAGCATCTGCCTGTCTCTAGTGAGGCCAGCAATAGAGGTCTCGGCACGTTCGGTTGATTTATGCTATGTTCGGTTATGTTCTGTTGGTTTGTGTTAGGTCTGTGTAGCTTTGACTTTTCTGATATACATTGCGATTATATGGATATCTGCGTTCTACTCTGTACAAATGTGCCCTGCTCGGTTCTGGGGTGGCCAGCAATTGCGGTCACGGCACGATAGGTTCAGTTAGGTTACGTTTGCTTATGTTACGGTTGGTCAGTTAAGGAGAGGATTGCTTTGACCTTAGTGCTATATTCTAATATTAGGGGGAATCCTGCGCGACAGAGTGCTCTAATATTTTCAGCTTGGCCCTGGCAATGCCAGCAATAGTCGCCTCGGCACATTATGATGAGTCGGGTTACGTTCGGTTAGGTTGGGTCAGGCAACGTTTGGTCAGGAGAACTTTAACTTTTGTGCTGTACACTGCAATTGGGTGGATTTCTGCGCTCTACTGTGCTCTATTACGTCCTGCCAGTTTATGGGCAGGGCAGCAATTGCGGTTTCGGCACGCTTGGGTGAATCATGTTATGTTTGGCTGTCTTCTGTCGGTTTGGGTTATTCTTGGGTAGCTTTGCCTTTTACCATACACCCTGCGATCATATGGATTTCTGCGTGCCACCCTCCACTAACCTGTTCGGTTTGACTCCGTGACATCCAGCAATTCCTGTCGCGGAACGTTGCGTTGAGACACGTTACGTTTGGTTATGTTAGGCGAGGATACCTGCGATGTTAGTGCAATAGTCTGCTATTAGGTGGATTCCTGTGCCCTATATTGCTTTAATATATTCAGCTTGGCTCTGGGAAGCCCGGCAACTGTTTTCTCCGCACGTTACGTTGAGTCGAGTTACGTTCGGTTAGGTTGGGTTAGGCCATGTTTGGATAGGGTAGCTATACGTTTTGTGCTGTACCTTGCTATTCGATGGGTTTCTGCGCTGGACTGTGCTCTAGTGTGCCCTGCTTGCCTCTAGGCTGTGCAAAAATAGCGGTCACGGCACGTTAGCATGTTTCGGGCGATGTTCGTTTATGTTCCGTTGGTTTGGGTTAGTCTCGTGTAACATTGACTATTCTGACATACGCTGCGATTATATGGTTTTCTGCGCCCTGCTCTCCACGAATGTGTTCTGCTTGCCTCTTGATAGCTTCGCCATTTATGTCATTGTCTGCTATTAAGTAGACCTCTGCTCCCTACAGTGCTTTAACATTTTCAGCTTGGCTCTGGGAAGGCCAGCAATAGTGTTCTCGGCACGTTATGTTGGGTCATGTCATGTTCGGTAAGGTTGGGTCAGGCTATGCTTGGACGCGATAGCTTCAGCTTCGTGCTGCGCACCGCAATTCAGTGGATTCATGCGCTCTGGGGCTCTCTACTATGTCCTGCTTGGCCCAGGGGAGGCCAATAGTTGTGGCGGCGGCACGTCAGGCTATGTTAGGATACGTACGGTTATGTTACGGTTCTTAAGCTTATGAGAGGATAGGCATGCCCTTAGTGATATAGTCTGCCATTAGGCGGATTCCTGCGCCCTACAGAGCTATAATTTTTAAAGCTTGGCTCTGGCAAGGTCAGCAATAGCGGTCTCGGCACGTTTGGTCGTGTCCGGCTATGCTTGTTTATGTTCCGTTGGTTTGGGTTAGGCTTGGGTAGCTATGACTTTTCTGATTCACACTGCGATTATATAGCGCACTGCGTCCTACTCTCCGCTAACTTCTTCCCCTTGGCACTAGGGATGGCATCAATAGCCGCGACGGAACGTTAGGTTGAGGCAGGCAATGTTTGCTTATGTTCTGCTCGTACGTGATATGTTTGGGTACCCTGAGTCTTCTGAAATACGCTGCGATTATATGGTTTTTTGCGTTCTACTCCGTAATAACCTGTTCCGTTTCACCCTGGGTAGGCCAGCAATATTGTTCGCCGCACGTTAGGTTGATTTGGTTTATGCTTGGTTATGTTGCGGCTGGTTAGGTTAGGAGAGGATGGCTTTGACTTCAGCGCTGTAGTCTGCTATAAGGAGGATCTCTGCCCCTACAGTGCTTTAATATCTTCAGCATGGTTCTGGAAGGCCCGCAATAGTGGTCTCGCCTCGTTGTGATGGGTCAGGTGACGTTCGGCTAGGTTGGGTTAGGCTATGTTTGGTTAGCATAGCTTCAACTTTTGTGCTGTGCATTGCTGTTCGGCGGATTTCCGCGCTCTACTGTGCTCTAGTATGACCTGCCTGGACATGGGGAGGGCAACAATAGCGGTCTCGGCACGTTATGTTCAGTTGGACTACGTTTGGTTAGGTTATGTTAACATGGGGCAGGCACGGATATCTATGAACTTTGTGCTATTCACAGCTATATGCGCATTTCTACGATCTACTGTGCTCTAGTATATCTTGCTTGACTGTGCGCGTGCCAGCAAAATTGGCCTCGACACGTTAGGTTGGTCTAGGTACGTTTGCTTATGTTAAGCTTGGCCTGGTTAGGAGATAATGGCTTGGAATTTTGTGCCACACGCTGCTAGTCGGTGGGCTTCTGCGCCCTACTATACCGTAATATGTTCTGCTTGGCCTTGGAATGGCCAGTCCGGCAGGTTGGTCTGTGTTAGGTTACGTTTCGTTGGCTTGGGTGCGGAAGGCTTGGTTAGGAATTCTTGGACTGTTGACCAATACACTGCTATCCGGAGGGTGCCCGCCATTTACATTGCACTACTATACTCCGCTCCACTTCATCGAGGCGAGAAAAAGATGACGTGGCACGTTAGTTTGAGTTAAGTTATGTTTGGTTAGGTTAAGTTAGGATAATTTCGGTCAGGATGACATTGACTTTCGTGCGCTACACTGCATTTCCGTGAACTTCTGTGTTCTACATTGCTCTACCATATTCAGTACGACTCTGGGGAGTCGTGTATTCGTGGTAGTGGCAAGTTAGCTTGAGGTAGGATATGTTTAGTTATGTCAGGTTATTTGTAGTTTTGTCCGGATAGCTTTGACTTTCGTGCTATACACTGTTATTCGGAGGATTTCTGCGATCTACTGTTCTCTACTATATTCTGCTAGACTATAAGTCTATGCCGGTGGCATTGTCCGCAGTAAGTTACATTTGGTTCGGCCACGTTATGTTAGCTTATGTAAGTTCAGGTTATGCTAGGATATCAACGGCTTTAGAGTTCGCTGCAATGCGGTGGATTTCTGCGCTCTACAGTGCTATAGTATATTCCGCTAGTCTCTTTGCGGGGCAGCAATAGCGGCCCCATCGTGTTAGGCTGTGTTAGGCTCCGATTGGGTCCGTTACCTTTGGCTAGGTTAGGATAGGCTACTTTGACATCTGTGCTATGCACTGATATTCCGTGAACTCCTGCGCTATAAGTTGCTCTAACATGCTCTGCCTCGATCTGCGGATGCCAGCAGTACTTGTCTCGTCATGTTATATTTAGTTACAGTACGTTTGGGTGGATTAGGTATGGTATGGTTATGTCAGGAAATGTTTGACTTTTGTGCTTAGCACTGCAAAGCGGTGGATTTCTGCGCTCTGCTGTGCTCTAATTTATTCTGGTTTGCTCTGGGCAGGCCAGCAATAACGGTCACGTCGTGTAAGGTTGGTTTGTGCTCCGTTTGAATGTGTTATTTTTGGCTTGGTTAGGTGCTGCTACATAGACTATTGTGCTGTACACTGCTATTCGGTGGATGTTTGCGCTCTAATGTGCTCTAGTACGCTCTGTTTGTCGCTGGGTCGGCCAGCAATATTGGTCTAGCCACGTTATGTTTGGCTACGCTACGTTCGGGTGGGATATGTTTGGTCATGTTAGGTCAGAGTACGTTTCACTTCTGTGCTATACAATGCAATGCGTTGGATGTTTGCGCTCTGCTGTCCTCTAATGTATTCTGCTTTACTCTGGGAGGCCAGCAATAGTGGTCTCGGCACGACAGGTTGTGCCCTGCTACGTTTGCTTATGTTACGTTTGGTTTGCATAGGATAGGCTACTTCGTCTTTTGTGCTGCACACCGCTATTCGGTGGACTTTTGTGCACTGACAAGCTCCGATATGATCTGCCTTTCCCTTAGAGGCCAGCGATATAAGTCTTGTCACGTTATGCTTGGTTACACTACGTTTGGGTGTGTTAGGTTAGGCAATGTTACGTCAGGGTATGTTCCACTTTCGAGTCATACACTGCAATGAGGTGGATTTCTGTGCTCTGCCGTGCTGTAGTGTCTTCTGCTTGACTCAGGGTGGCCAGTGGTAGAGGCCTCGGCACGTTAGGTTGAGATAGATCGCTTTTGGCTTGGTTAGGTTAGGTTAAGCACGGCCAGGTTAGCTTAGACTTTCGTGCTATACTCTGACGTTCGGAGTATTTCTGCGCTATACTGTGCTCTACAGTGTTGTGGTTAGCCCTGGAAATGCATGCAATATTGTCCTCGGCACGTTAGGTTGGGTTATGTTACGTTTGGTTAGTATATGTTGGGTTATTTTAGTAAGGGCAGCTCTGACTTTCGTGTTATCCACTGTTGTTCGGTGGATTTCTGCGGTCGACTGTGCTCTACGATATTCTGCTTGGCCCTTGGGAGGCCAGAAGTAGTGGCCGCGGCACGTTACGTTGACTTAGGCTACGTTTGGTTAAGCTCCGCTAGCTTGGCTTAGGTCTGGATACATATGACTTTTGTATTGTACACTGTGATTCTATGAACTTCTGCGCCCTACTGTCCTCTAGTAAGTTCTGCTCTACTCTGTAGAGGCCAGCAATGGCGGTCGGGGTACGTTAGGTTGTGTTATGTTATTTCAGGTTATTTTAAGATTGGATAAATTTGGAGGGGACATCTTCGACCTTTATGCTGTACACTGCTATTCCCTGCATTTCTGCGCTCTAATGTGCTCTAGTATGATCTGCTTCACTCCGGGGAGGCCAGCAACAGTGGTTTCGGCACTTGAGTGAGCTATGCCACGTTCGGTTTTGTCACGTTTGGAGAGGTTAGGACAGGATAGATTAGACTCTTGTGCTATGCACAGCTGTCCGCGGACTTCTGCGCTCTACTGTGTTTTAATATTTTCTGCTTGGCTTTCGGGAAGTCAGCAATAGTGTTCTCGACGCGTTAGCTTGTCTTAGGCTAAGTTTCATTGGGTCAGGTTCGGAAGGTCTGCTTAGGATTCCTTCGCATATTGTGCTATACACTGGTATTCTGTGTATTCAAGCGCCGAACATATCTCTAGAATACTCTGCTCGAAGCTGGGGTGGCGAGCAATAGTGGTCGTTGCGCAATAGGTTGAGCTACGTTACGTTTGGTTATATTAGGTTATGTTAAGCTCGGAAGGTTATCTTCGACTTTCGTGCTACACACTTCTATTCGGAGGATTTCTGCGCTCTACTCTGCTTTACTATATTCTGCTTGGCCCCGAGAATGCCAGCAATATTGGTCTTGGCACGTTAGGTTTAATTAGGTTACGTTTCGTTATGATAGGTGGCGTTAATTTCGATAAGTGTACCTTCGACCATCGTGCTGTACACAGTTGTTCGGTGGATTTCTGTGCTGCGCTCTGCTCTACTATATTCTGCTTGGACATGGGGAGGACAACAATGGTGGTTGCGGCACTTAAGTTCAGCTAGGCTACGGATGGTTAGGTTAGGTTATGTCAGGTTATGTTAACGTCACTTCGACTTTTGTGCTGTACACCGCTGTTCAGTGAATTACTGCGTTCTACATTGCTCTACAGTACTCTACTCGACTCCGGGGATACGAGGAATAGCGTTCGCGGCACGTCGGGTTGAGTTAGGTTACGTTTGGTTACGCTAGGTTACGTTATGTTTGGTTAGTTTAGTTTTGCCTTTCGCGCTATACACTGATAATAGGTGGATTCCTGTGATCCAGTGTTCTCTACTATTTTCTGTTTGGCTATGAGGACGCCACGAGCAGTATTCGCGGCACCTTATGTGCAGTTATGCTATATTTGGTTGTGTTAACTTCGGACAGGTTACGCTAAGATATCTACGGCTTTTGTGCTATGCACTGCAATGCGGTGGACATCTGCGCTCTACTGTGCTCTAGTATATACTGCTTGGCTCTGGGGAGGCGAGAAACTGTGGTCTCGGCACATCAGGTTGTGTTATGCCTCGTTCGGTTGTGTTATGTTTGGTGCGGTGAGGATAGGATATTTTAGACTTCTGTGCTACAAACTGCTATCATGCGACTTCTGCGCTCAACTGCGTTCTAATATTTTGCGCTTGGCGCTGTGGTGGCCAGTTATAGTGGTCTCGGCAAGATAGTTTGCGGTATGCTGCGTTCCGTTAGGGCAGGTTATGAAGGCTTGGTTAGGATTTCTTTGACTTTTGTGCTGTACATTGCTATTCGGTGGATCTATGTGACCGACTGTGCTTTCCTACATTCTGCTTGGCACTGGGGGTACCAGCAGCAGTGCACGCGGCATGTCACAGTGAGTTATGCTACGTATGGTTGGGTTAGGTTTGGCAAGGTTAGGTTAGGGTATCTCTGACTCTTGCGGTGCGTACTGCTATTTGGTGGATTCCTGCTCTCGACATTGCTCTACTATACTCTGCTCGACTCTGAGGTGGTGAGCAATAGTGGCCGTGGCACGCTAGTTTGAGTTAAGTCATGATTGGTTAGGATATGTTAGGACATGTTTGGTTAGCATATCTTCGACTTTTGTTCTATTCACTGCGTTACGGTGGATTTCTGCACACTACTGTGGTCTAGTACATTCTGCTTGTCTCTGTGGAGGCCAGGAATAGTGGTCGAGGGCGTTGCGTTGAGTTTGGTTACGTTTGGCTATGTACGATTGGTTATGTTTGTACAGGACTGTTTCGCCTTTTGTGCCGCATACAGCAGTACCGCGGGTTTCTGAGCTCTGGCGTGATCTGGTGTATTCTGATTGGCTCTGGAGAGGCCGGCACTTGTGGTCTCGTAGCGTTAGCTTGTGTTAGGCTAAGTTTGGTTATTTTACGTTCGGTGAGGTTAGGACAGGACATCTTAGACTTCTGCGCTGCACACAGTTATCCGCGGATATCTGCGCACTACTGCGCGCTACCGCACTGTGCCATTTTCTGTTAACGCCAGGAGTAGTGGTTGCGCCATGCTACGTTTGGTTACGTTCAGTTAGGTTAGGTTACAATTGGTTAGTTTAGGAGAGGATAGCTTTGACCTTTAAGCTATGCACCGTCATTAGGCAGATTCCTGCACTGTAATGAGCTGTAATATGATCAGCCCCGTTCTGGGAAAGAAAGCAGTAGTGGTATCAGCGCGTTATGCTGTGTCATGCTACGTAGTGTTAGGTTGGGTTAGGCCAGGTTGTGTTTGTGTATCTTTGTCGTTTGCGCTTTAGACTGCAGTGCGGCGCATTGTTTGTGTATCTTTGTCGTTTGCGCTTTAGACTTCAGTGCGGCGCGCTTCTGCGCTATACTGTGATCTGATGTATTGTGATTGGATCTGTGGAGGTCAGCTATAGTGGTGCAGGCACGTTAGATTGGGTTATGTTTCGTTTGGCTGTGTTACGCTTGGTTTGGTTAGGCTAGGATAACTTTGACTTTTGCGCTCTAAACTGCCCTTCGGCGGATTACAGCGCACTACTCTCATCTAATATGCTCTGCTTTGCTCTGGGGAGGCCAGAATTATTAGCCACCGCTCATCAGGTTGAGATAGGTTACGTTTGGTTAGGTTAGGCTTGTTTGAGCTAGGATAGGTTATCTTTGACTTCTGTCCTTTACACTGTTATGCGATAGACTTCTGTGCTCTATTGTCCCCTAGTATGTTCTGCTCGGCTCTGGGCAAGCCAGTAATGGTGGTCTCGGCACGCTAGGTTGAGTTAGGCTATGTTTGGCTATGATCTGCTGGCCTTGGTTCGGCATACGAAGCTTTGACTCTTCTGATGTACACTGCGATCCTATAGATTTCTGCGCTCTGCTCTCCAATAATGTGTTCTGCTTGGCTTTGGGGTGGCCAGCAATAGTGCTCGCGGTACGTTGGTTTGAGTTGGGTTACGTTTGGATAAGTCAGGCTTGGTTGGATTAGGAGAGGATGGCTTTGACACTAGTGCTATAGTCTGCTATTAGGAGTACTTCTGCTCCCTATAGTGCCTAAATGTTTTCAGCTTGGTTCTGGGAATGCCAGCAACAGTGGTGTTGGCACGTTATGTTTAGTAATGTTACGATCGGGTAGGTTGGGTTAGGCCATGCTTGGTTAGGATAGCTTTAACTTTCGTGCTGTACACTGCTATTCGCTGGATTTCTGCGCTCTTATGTGCTGTAGTATGTCCTGCTTGGCGCTGGGGAGGGCAGCAATTCCGGTCTCGGCACGTCAGGTTGATTCATGGTATGTTCGGTTATGTTCTGTTGGTTTGGGCTAGGCACGGGCAGTTTCGACCTTTCTGATATACACAGCAGTTATATGGATTTCTGCGTTCTACTCTCTACTAACGTCTTCTGCTTGCCTCTGAAGTGTCCCGCAATAATGATCGCGGCACAGTAGGCAGAGATAGTTTACGTTTTGCTATGCTACGACTGGACAGATTTCGAGACGATCGCTTTGACTTTGGTGCTATAGTATGCTCTCAGGTGGATTTCTGCGGCAAACTCTGTTCTAATATTTTCAGCCTTGTGTCGAAAGGCCAGCAGTAGCTGTCTCGGCACGTATTGTCTCGTCAGGTTACGACTCCCTACGTTGGACTATGTTAACTTTTCTTAGTATGCCATTATCTTCTGTGCTGTACGCTAATATTCGTTGGATGTCTGCGGTCCACTGTAATCTAGTATCCCCTGTTTAGCCCTGGCGAGCGCAACAATAGCTGTCTCGGAGCGCTAGGCATGGTAAGGCCATGTTTGGCAATGTTCGGTTTGTTTGGGTTAGGTATCGGTAGCTCTGACTTCTTTGATCTACACTGCAATTCTATGGATATCTCCGTTCTACTTTCCATTAATGTGCTCTGCTTGGCTCTGAGGAGACTCGCAATAGTGGTCGCGTCACGTTAGCTTAAACTACGTTACGTAATGTTTGCTTACACTTAGTTTGGGCAGGACAGCTACAGCTGTTGCGCACCAGACTGCTATACGGTGGATTTCGGCGCTCTACTGCGCTTTAGTACGTCCTGCTTGCACCTGGGGTTGGCAGCAATAGCGATCTCGACACGTAAGTTTTAGTTATGCTACGTTTGGTTATGTTCTGTTGGTTTGTGTTTGGTTCGAGTTGCTACGAATTTCCTGATGTACACTGCGATTATATGGATTTCTGCATTGCAGTCTCCACTAGCGTGTTCTGCTTGGCTCTGTGGAGGCCAGCGATAGTGCTCGCGGCACGTTACGATGCGCCAGACTACGTCCTCTTAGGTTGTGTTATGCCCTGTTAAGTAAGAATAGCTTTAACTTCTGTGCTGTACACTGTAATTCGGTGGATTTCTGCTCTTGTATGTCGTGCTTGGCTTTCGGGATGGCAGCAACAGCCGTCTCAGCTCGCTAGGTTGAGTTAGGCTATATTTTGTTACGTTCTGTTGTCTTGGGTTAGCCTCGTGTAATTTTGGCTTTTCTCGTGTACAATGCGATTCTGTGGATTTCTGCGTTCTACACTCCACAAATACGGTCTGCGTTACTCTGGCGACGCCGGCAATGGTGGTCGCGGCACATTAGGTGGAACTATGTTAGGTTTGGTCATGTTACGATTGGTTACTTTAGGAGGGAATAGCTTTGTCTTTAGTGCCGTAGTCTGCCCTTAGGTGGACTACTGCGCCCTACAGTGCTTTAATATTTTCAGCTGGGCTCTGGCGGGGCCAGCAAAGGTGGCCTCGGCTCGTTACGATGAGTCATGATGCTCTCGGTTAGGTTTTGTTTGGCCACGTTTGGTAACGATAGTTTTAACTTCTGTGCTGTACACTGTTATCCTGTGCAATTCTGCGCTGTACTGTGCTCTAGTGCGTCCTGCTCGTCTCTCGGTATGGCAGCCACAGCGGCCTCGTCTCGTTAGCTGGAACTATGCTATGTTTGGTTATGTTCTGCTGGCTTGGGTTAGGTTTGGTTGTCTCTGAATTTTCCGATACGCACTGCGATTCTATAGATTTCTGCGCACTACTCTCCGCTAATGTGTTCTGCTTGGCTCTACGGAGTCCAGCAGTAGTTGTCGCGGCACGATAGTTTGAGCTACGTGACGGTTGGTTATGTCAAGTTTGGCGTGGTTAGGAGAGGATTGCTTTGACTTTAGTGACATAATCTGCTATCATGTGGATTTCTGCGCCCTACAGGGCTCCAGTGCTCGCAGCTTGGAACTGGGAAGGCCAGAAAGTGTGGCCTTAGCTTGTTATGTTGGGTCCGGTTACATTAGGTTTGTCTGTGATATGCTACTTTTGGCTAGTGTCGCTTTAACTTTTGTGCTGTCCACTGCTCTTCGGCGGATTTCTGCACTCTACTGTGCTCCAGTATGTCCAGCGTAGCTATGGGGTTGCCAGCAGTAGTGGTCGCTGCAGGTTAGGTTGAGATAGGATACGTTAGGTTATGTTACGTTTCTCTAGTTTAGGAGAGGGTAGCTTTGACTTCAGTGCTATAGTCTGCTATTAGGTGCATTTCTGGGACCTACAGTGCTCTAAAGTTTTCAGCTTGGCACAGGGAAGGCCGGCAATAGCAGTCTCGGAGCGTTATGGTAAGTCATCTTGCGTTCGGTTCGGTTGGGTTGGTTTACGCTTGGTCAGGATATCTTCGTGCCGTGCATTGCTGTATGGTGGACTTTTGCGCTCTACAGTGTGCTCGTATGTCCTACTCGGCTCTGGGGAGGACAACAATTGCAGTCACGGCACGTTAGGATGAGTCAATCTATGTTTGGTTATGTTCCGTTGGTTTGGGTTTGGCCCTGGTTGCTTTGGCTTTTCTGATATACACTGCGGTTTTATGGATTTCTGCGTTCCATTCCCCACTAATATATTCTGATGGACTCTGTGGACGCCAGCAGTAGTGGTCGCGGCACATTAAGATGAGTTAGGATACGTGTGGTCATGTCACGTTTGGTTGGGTTACGGGACTACAGCTTCGACTTTAGTGCCATAGTCTGTTATTAGGTGGATTTCTGCTCCCTACAGATATTTAACATTTTCAGCTTGGCTCTGGGAATGCCAGTAACAGTTGTCTCGGCGCGTTATGTTTAGTCAGGTTATGTTCGATTAGGCTGCGCCAGGCTCAGTTCGGTCAGGGTAGCTTTAAATTTTGTGCTGTACACTGCTATTCGGCGGACTTCTGTGCTCTACTGTGCCCTAGTATGTCCTTGTTGACTCTCTGTCGGCACGATAGGTTGTGTTAGACTATGTTTTGTCATGCCCCGCTGGTTTGGGTTAGGTTAGTATGTCCTTGTTGACTCTCTGTCGGCACGATAGGTTGTGTTAGACTATGTTTTGTCATGCCCTGCTGGTTTGGGTTAGGCTTGGGTAGCTTCGACTTTTCTGATATACATAGCGGTTACATGGATTTCTGCCTTCTACTCCCCACTGACGTGTTCCGCTTCACTCTGGGGTGGCGAGCGGTAGTGGTCACGGCACGCTTGGTTGAGTTGGGTTACGCACTGCTATGTTATAGTTGGTTGGTTTAGGAGAGGATATCTTTGACTTTAGTGCTACATTCTGCGTTGGGTGGATTTCTGTACCCTACAATGCTTTAACAATTTCCGCTAGTTTCTGGGAAGGCCAGCAATGGTCTCGGCACGTTACATTGGGTCGGGTTACTTTCGGATATGTTGGGATGGGCTAAGATTTGTTACGGAAGATTTAGCTTTGGTGATGTACACTGCTATTCGATGGACTTCTGCCCTTTGCTGTGCGCTGGCATGACCTGCTTGGCTGTGGAGAGTTCAAAAATATTGGTCTCGTTGCGTTAGGTTGAGTTGGGCTTTATTTGGTTATGTTCTGTTGGTATGGGTTAGGCATGTGTAGCTCTGGCTTTCCTAATATAGACTGCGATTTTATGGATTTCTGCGTTCTACTCTCCACTCACATGGTCAGCTGGGCTATGGGGTGGGCAGCAGTAGTGGTCACGGCACGATAGGTAGGGATTGGTTACGCTTTGTCATGTTACGATTGGCTATGTTAGGGGAGGATAGCTTCGTCCTTAATGCTGTAGTCTGCTATTATGTGGATTCCTGCGCCCTGCAGTGTTCTTATGCTTTCACTTTAGCCCTGGGAAGGCCAGCAACAGTGGTCTTAGCACGTTACGTTGAGCCAGACTACGGTTGGTTAGGTTTGGTCGGGCCAAGCTTTGACAGGGTATTATGCTTTCACTTTAGCCCTGGGAAGGCCAGCAACAGTGGTCTTAGCACGTTACGTTGAGCCAGATTACGGTTGGTTAGTTTTGGTCGGGCCAAGCTTTGACAGGGTAGCTTTAACTTTGATTCGGTACACTGCTGTTCGGTGGATTTATGCGCTCTGATGTGCTCTGATGTGATCAGCGTGGCTCTGTCGATGATGGCAATAGTGGTCTCGGCACGATAGGTTGAGTTATGTGACGTTTGGTTAGGTTACGAAAGTTTGGGTTAGGCCAGGGTAGCTTCGCCTTTCGCGTTATGCACTGTTATTTGGTTTAATTCTGCGCTCCAAGTTGCGTTATTATAACCTACCCGACACTTGGGAGGCCAGCAATAGTCGTCGCGGCACGGTAGGTTCAGTTAGGTGACGCTTGGTTAGGTTAGGTTTGTATAAGTTTTGCCAGGGTCTCTTCGACTATCGTTCTACAGACTGTTATTCGGTGTATCCCTGCCATCTACTGTGCTCTACTCTATTCTGCATGGACCTGTGGTGGCCAGCAATAATGGTCGCGGCACGTTACGTTGAGTTTGCTAAGCAGGTTAGGATATGATGGTATGGTACACGACGATTCTACGGATTTCAGTTCTGCTACCCTCTGGGGCAGCCAACAATAGCGGAGGCGGCACTTTATGTAGTGTTTGGTTACTTTTTTCTATGTTATGCTTGGTTAGATTAGGATAGGATGTCCTTGATATTTGTCCTATATATTGCCATTCGGTGGACTTCTGCGCTCGACGTTTCTATACTATACCCTACTCGACACTTTGGAGGCTGTCAATGGCCGTCGTGGCACCATAGGTTGAGTTAGGTAACGTCCGGATACGTTATGTTAGGTTAGGTATGCCTACTATGGCTTTGACTTTAGTGCTATACACTGCTATTCGGCGAATTCCTGCGCTCTACTGAGCTCAAGTATACTCTTCTTGCCTCTGGGGATGCCAGCAATTGTGGTCTCGGCGCGTTAGGCTGAATTAGGCTACGTTCTGTAAGGTTACGTTAGATCGGGTTAGGTTTGGATACCATAGACTTTCTGGGCACAGACCGTTATTCGGTAGATTTCTGCGCTTTACTGTGCTCTACTATACTCCCCACGATACTGGGGAGGCCAGAAATAGTGGTCGCAGCAAGTTAAGTTGTGTTAGGTTACGTTTGGGTATGTTACGATTGGTTAGGTTAGGAGAGGGTAGCTTTGACTTTTATGCTATACACTGCTATTCGGTGAGATTCGACGCTCCGCCGTGATCTGGTATGTTCAGCCTGAAACCGGGAGAGGCAGCAAGTGTGGCCTTGGCACGCTACGTTTTGTTAGGCAGCGTTTGGATTCGTTAGGTTAGGTCTGGTTTGGTATGGACATCCTTGAGCTTTGTGTTATACACAGAAATGCCGCAGATGTCTGTGATCTAGTACATTCTGCTTGGCTCTGGGGAGGTCAGCGATTGCGGTGTAGGACGGTTAGGTGGAGTTATGTTTGGTCCCATTATGCTATGTTTGGTTAGGTTAGGTCAGGATAGCTTTGACTTTTGTGCTGCAGACTACTGTTCGGTGGATTTCTGCGCTCCACTGTGATGTAATATGCTCTGCTTTGCTCTGGGGAGGCCAGAAACAGTGGCGGAGGCGCGTTAGATACTGTTAGGTTACGCCTGACTTGGTTAGGTTTGTTTGGGTTAGGGCATCGTAACTTTGACTTTTGTGCTGCACACAGAAATGCGGAAGGTTTTTGCCCTGTGCTGTGCTCTAGTAGGTTCTGCCTGGCTCCGGGGAGGCCAGTAATAGTGGTCTCGCCATTTAGTTTGAGGTACGCTACGCTTGGTTATGTTATGTTTGCCATGGTTTGGTTCAGATAACTTCTACTTTTTTGCTATACAATGCGATTGTATGGATTTCTGCGCTCTACTCTCCTCTGTTATGATCTGCTTCGCTCTTTTGAGGCCAGCTATACTGGTTGTGGCACGTTAGATTGAGTTGTATTACGTTTTGTCGTTTTGTGTTACTTTGGGTTTGATTAGGATTGCTTAGGCATTTGTGCTCAACTCAGCAATGCTATGGACTTCTAGTCTCTACATTGCTCTATCGTATTCTGCTTGCCTCTGGGGACCCCAGCAATTGTGGTCGCGGCACGTTGGGTTTTGGTATGCTTCGTTCGTCTAGAATAGGGTAGGCTAAGTTTGGTCAGGCTTTCTTTGACATTTGTGCTACACCCTGATATTCCGTGGATTCCTACGCTCTATATCGCCCTACCATGTTCTGCTCGAATCTGGGGTGACCAGTAACAGCGGTCTCCTCACATTAGGTTGAGATACGCTAAGGTTGGTTATGTTACGTTCGGTTATGGTAGGAGATGGTGGCTTTGACTTTTGCGCTATACACTGATATTCGGAGGATTTGTGCGCTCTACTGTGCTCTAATGTATTCTGCTCCACTCTGGGCAGGCTAGCAATAGCGCCCATGGCACGATTGGTTTTGTTAGGCTACGCTTGGTAATTTTACGATTCGTTAGGGTAGGAGAGGATAGCATCAAATTTTGTGCTGTACACTGCTATACGTTGAATTTCAGCGCTCTACTCCGCTGTAGTACGTCCTGCCTGGTTCTGGGGAGGTCAGCAACTGTGGTCTCGGCACGCAAGGTTGCGTTCCGTTACGCACTGCTTGGCGAGGTTCGGATACGTTTGGTTAGACTATCTTTGACTCTTGTGCTATAAACTGCTCTTCGGTCGATATCTGCGCTCTGCGGTGCTCCACTACCATCTGCTTGTCTGTGGGGAGACCAGCCATAGCGGTCGCGGCAGGTTTGGCTGAAATATGTAAAGATTGGTTGGGTTTGGTTATGCTAAGCTTGGTTTGGATAGCACTGACCTATGCGCCATTCACTGTTATTCTGTCTATATCTCCGCTCTGCGTACTCCGTTAGCATCTGCTTGCCCCTGGGCAGGACAGCAACAGTGGACGTGTCACATTTGTCGAAGCTACGTTGCGTTTGGTCAGGATAGGTTTGTGTAAGTTTGGTTACTATGACTTTGACTTCTGTGCTATACGCTTCTATCCTATGGAATCCTGCGCTCTTCTGTGCGCTATCACGCTCTACTTGTCTCCGTGGACTCCAGGAATAGTGCTGTCTGCACGTTAGGTTGAATTATGTTACGTTCTGTTAGGTTTGGTTTGGTTTGGTTTCATTAGGATATCTTTGACTTTTGAGCTATACACTGCTATCCGGAATAATCCGGCGTTCTACATTGCTCTGCTGTACGCTGGTTAGGTTTCGTGAGGCCAGCAATAGCTGCCGTGTCACGTCAGGTTGCGTTACGGTGCGTCAGCTTATGCTACGTTTGGTAAGGTTAGGATAGGAAAGCTTCTTCTTTTGTGCCGCACGCGGCTATACGTTGGATTTCTGTACTCTAATGTGCTCTAATATGCTCTGATTTGCGTCGTGCAGGCCAGCAATTGTGGTCTCGGAACGTCATGTTGAGTCAGATTACGTTCGGTTATATTATGTTAGGCCTGGTTAGGCTAGAATGTCTTCTACTTTCGCGCTTTACACTGCAGTGCGGCGGGTTTTGACGCTCTACTGTGCCCTGGTACATTCTGGTTGGCTGTGCAGAGTTCAGCAATAGTGGTCTAGGCAAGCTATGTGGAGTTACGTTACGTGTGTATATGTAATGTTAGGTTATGTTGAGACAGGGCAGCTTCCACTTTTGTGCTACACACTGCTGTTCGCTGGATCCCTGCGTTCTACTGCGAACTAATATGCTCTGCTTTGCTCCGGGGAGGCCAGAAATAGTGTTTGCGACATGTCGGGATGTGTTACATTACGTTTGGTTACAGTTGGTTATGTCGGGTTAGAATAGGATATCCTTGACCTCTGTGCCAACACTGCTATTCTGCGGATTTCTGGGATCTACTGTGATCCAGCGTATTCTGCTTGGCTCTTGGGCTTTCTGTAATAGTCGTCTTTGAACTTCAAGTAATGATAAGCTACGTTTGGTTTTAATACGTTTGGATAGGTTATTAGTCGGACTCCTGTGCTCTACTGTGCTCCTATACGCTCCGCATGGCTATAGAGAGACCAGCAACAGTGGTCTCGGCATGTTAGGTTTAGTCACGTTACGTTCGGTTAGATTACAATTGGTTAGTTTCGGAGATGATAGCTGTGACCATTGTGCTGTGCACCGTCGTTCGGCGGATTCCTGCACTTCAATGTGCTCTAATATGATCAGCCCGGCTCTGAGAAAGAAAGCAATAGTGGAAACAGCGCGTTACGTTTTGTCAGGCTACGTAGCGTCGGGTTGGGTTAGGCCAGGTTGTGTTAGTGTATCTTCGCCATTTATGCTTTAGACGGCAGTGCGGCGAATTTCTGCGCTCTAGTGTGCACTGGTGTATTCTGATTGGATCTGTGGAGGTCAGCTGTAGTGGTGCGGGCACGTTAGTTTGGGTTATGTTACGTTTGGTTATGCTATGCTTGGTTAGGTTCGGCTACGATTACTTTGACTTTTGTGCTGTAAACTACACTTCGGCGGATTTCTGCGGACTACTGTCATCTTGTATGCTCTGCTTTGCCGTATTAATTGATGAATTAGTAGCCGCAGCAAGTCAGGTTGAGATAGGTTACGTTCGGTCAGGTTGGGTTTGTATGAGCTAGGTTAGGATATCTTTGACTCCTGTCCTTTACACTGTAATGCGGTAGAATTCTGCGCTTCTCTGTGCTCTAGTATGTTCTGCTCGGCTCTGGGCAAGCCAGTAATAGTGGTCTCGGCGCATTAGGTTTTTTTATTTTACGTTTCGTTAGGTTAGATTTGGTTATGCTCGGTCAGGTAAACTTAGACTTTCGTGCTATGCACTGCTATTCGGAGGATTTCTGCGCTCTACTTCTCTGTACTATATGCAGCTTAGCCCTGGGAATGACAGCAATATTGGCCTCGTCAACTCTGGTTGAGTTAGGTTACGTTTGGCTAGGTTGGGTTAGGATATGTTTATTTAGGGTCGCTTAGTCCATCGTGCTATGCACAGATATTCGGTGAATTCCTGCCCTCCACCGTGCACTGCTCCATTCAGCTACACCTTGGGGTGGCCGGAAATAGTGGTCGCGGCTGTTTGCGTGTGTTTGCGTTAGGTTTGGATATCTTTGCCTTTTCTCCTGTACGCAGCGACTATATGGATTTCTGCGCACCACTCTCCTCTAGTACGTTCTGCCTGTCCTTATGGAGGCCAGAAGTATTGGTGGCGGCACGTTTGGTTGAGTTTGGTTACGTTTGGTACTGATGTGATTGGTTAACATAGGATAGGGTGCTATGACTTTTGTGCTATACACTGCTATTCGGCAGATTTCTGTCCTCTACTGCGCAGTAATATGTTCTGCTGGGCTCTGACAATGCCAGAAATAGAGGTGTCGGTTCGCTAGGTTTAGTTATTCTACGTTTGGTTAGGTTGGGTTAGGCATGGCTTTGTTAGGATGACTTTGATTTTTGTGCTATATACTGCTATTCGGTGGAATTCTGCGTTTCATTGTGATCTAATATCCTCTGCTTGGAGACGTGGGAGCCAGAGAATTGGCCGCTGCACGTTAGGCTGCGTTTGATTGTGTATGGTCATGATAAGTTTTGAGATGTTAGGAGAGGGTAGCTTTGTCTTTTGTGCTGTACACTCTTAATCGGTGGATTCCTGCCCACCAAGTTGCTCTAGTATAACCTGCTTGACACTCGGGAGGTCAGCAGTGGTGGTGTAGGCGCGTTAGGCTGTGCTATGTTCGTCTGGCTTTGTTTCGGTTTGTAAGGTTAGGATTGCGAAATTGCGACTTCTGCACTATACACTGCAATTCGGAAGATTTCTGGGCTCTAGATACCTCTGCTATACTCTACCCTACTCTAGGGAGGACAGTAACAGTGGTATCGGCACTATAGCTTGTATTAGGCTACGTTTGGGTAGGTTACGTTCGCATGGGTTAGGTGCTGACTACTTTGACCTTTCTCCTATACACTGCCATCCTATTGACTACTGCGCTTCACTCTCCTCTAATATGTTCTGCTTGGCGATGGGAAGGCCAGCCGTAGTTGTCTCGGCACGTTAGGCTGGGTTCTGTTACGTTCGTTTAGGTTACAATCCGTTAGTTTAGGAGAGGGTATCCTTGACCCTTGTGCTATGCACCGCCATTCGGCGGATTCCTGCGCTCTAGTGTGCTCTAATATGATCAGCCCGGCTTTGGGAAAGAAAGCAATAGTGGTATCAGCGCGTTTTGTTGTGTAAGGCTACGCAGTGTTAGGTTGGGATAGGCCAGGTTGTGTTAGTGTGTCTTTGTCATTTGTGCTTTAGACTGTAGTGCGGCGCATTTCTGCGCTGTGCTGTGCTCTGCTGTATTCCGATTGTATCTGTGGAAGCCAGCAATCGTGATCTCGGCGACTTAGGTTAAGTTACACAACGTTTGTGTAGGTCAGGTTAGGCCTGGATAGGCTAGGTTATATTTCACTTTTGTGCTTTGCATTCCAAGGCGGTTGACTTCTGAGCTTTACTGTGCTCCAGTATATTCCGCTTGGCACTGATGAGGCAAGCAATAGTGGTCTGGGCACGTTAGGTTAGATCATTTTGCGCTTGGATATGTAACGTTTGACTAAGTTTGGGTAGGATAACTTTGACTTTTGCTCTATACACTACTACTTTTGGTTCCTGCTCTCGAAATTCCTCTACTCTACTCTGCTCGGCTCTGGGCAAGCCAGTAATAGTGGTCTCGGTACATTCCGATTGCGCTTTTCTGTGCTCTAGTATGTTCTGCTCGGCTCTGGGCAAGCCAGTAATAGTGGTCTCGGTACATTCCGATTGCGCTTTTCTGTGCTCTAGTATGTTCTGCTTGGCACTGGGGCGGACAGAAATTCTGGTCTTGGCTCGTTAGGTTTATTTAGGATACGTTCGTTTCTATTACGTTTGGATAAGTTAGGAGAGGTTATCCTTGAGATTTGTGCTATTCTCTGCTATTCGGTGGCTTTCTGCGCTCTTGTGTGGTCTAATATGCTCCGCTGAGCTCTGTGGAGGCCAGAAATAGTGATCGCGACACGTTAGGATGTGTTAGATTACATTTGGTTAGGTTAGATTATTTTGGGATCGATTAGGGTATCCTTGACTTTTGTGCTAAACGCTGCTATTCTATGGACCCCTTGGCACTACTGTGATCTACTATATACTGCTCGACCCTGGGGAGTGCAGTAATAGTGGTCTCGGTACATTCCGATGAGGTAGGCTACGTTCGGTTATGTTACGTTTTGTTATGGTAGGAGATGATAGCTTCGACTTTTGTGCTATACACTGCTATTCGGTGGATTTCTGCGCTCTCCTGTTCTTTACTTCGCTCTGCCAGTCTCTGGGGAGGCCAGCAATAGCGGTCTCGGCTCGTTAGGTTGAATTATATTGCGTTTGGTTTCGCTATGTGAGGATAAGTTTGGTTAGGGTTGTTTTAACTTTCGATCTATACACTGTTATACTTTGGATATCTATGAACTACAGTGCGCCGCTACACTCTGGTTGGCTCAGGGGAGGCCAGGAGCTGTGGTCGTGGCACGTCATAATGGGTTATGCTGCGTCTGGCTAGGCTAGATTTGGTCAGCTTTGGTTAGGTTATCTAAGGCTTTTGTGCAGCTCGCAGCAATGCGGTGGATTTCTGCACCCTACTGTGCTCTGGTACATTCTAGTTGTCTCTGGAGCTCTACTACATTCTGCTACGCCTTGGGGAGGCCAGCAATAGTGACCGCGGCGCGTTATGTTTAGGTACGCTACGTTCGGTTAGGTTAAGTTAGCATGGGTTATATCTCGATAGATATGAGTTTTATGCTGTGCACTGCGATTCTAAGGACCTATGCGCCCTATTTTCCTTTAGTATGTTCTGCTCGACTCAGCGGAGGCGAGCAATAGCGGGCGGGGTACGTTAGGGTGTGTTATGTGACGTTTTGTTGTGTTATGATTGGATATATTAGGATAGGGTAGCTTCGACTTTTGTGCTGCACACTGCTATACGGTGGACTACTGCGCTGCAGTGTGCTCTAGTCTGTTCTGCTTGTCTTTGTAATGGCCGGCAGTAGATGCCTCGTCATGTTAGGGTGGGTTAGGTTACGTAGGGTTGCATTACGTTCGGCTAGGTTAGGATATTCTACTTTGCCTTTTGTGCTAGACACCGTTATTCGGTGGGTTTCCGCGCTCTAATGTTCTACAATATTCTCTGCTTTACTCTGTGGTGGACAGGAAGAGTGATCTCGGTACGTTAGGTTGAGTAAGGTTACGTTTCGTTAGGCCTTGTTAGGAAGGCTTGGCTAGGATTGCTTTGACTTTTGTAGTATAAAATACTTTACGGTGGATTTCTGCGCCAAACATTGCTCTACTAAGTTCTGATCGACCATGGGGAGGCGAGAAGTAGCGGTCGCGGCACGTTATGCAGCGTCAGGTTACGTTCGGTTTGGTTAGGTTAGGCTATGGTGGGCCAGGTTATCTGTGACGTTCGTGCCATACACTCCAATTCGTTGGGTATCTGGGCTCTACTCAGCTCTACTATATGCTGCTTGGTCCTGAGAATGCCAGCAATATTGCTCTCGGCACGCTAGGCTGAGTTATGTCACGTTTCGTTATGTTAGGTTAGGATATTTTCGGTAAGGGCAGCCTTAACTCTTGTGCTGTACACTGTTGTTCGGTGGACTCCTGCGTTCTCCTGGACTCTACTATATTCCGTTTGGCCCTGGGGAGGCCAGTGATAGTGGTCTCGGCACGTTAGGTTGAGTTAGCTTACGTTTGGTTAGGTTAGGGTTGATTAAGTTCGGTCAGGTTATCTCTGACTTTCGTGCTTCACATTTCTATTAGGAGGGCCTCTACACTCTACTCTGCTCTACTATATTCTGCTTGGCCCTGAGAGTGCCAGCAATGTTTGTCTCGGCACGTTAGGTTGTGCTAGGTTACGTTTCGTTATATCAGGTTCTGTTAAGTTCGGTAAGCATAGGCTTGACTTTCATGATATACACTGTTGTTCGTTGGATTTCTGCGGTCGTCTGCGCTCTACTATATTCTGCTCGGCACTGGGGATGCCAGCAATAGTGGTCATGGCGCGATATGTTGAGCTATGCTACGTTCGGTCAGGTTATGTTAACATGGGTCAAGTTCGGAAGGCTATGACATTGGTGCTATAGACTGCGATTATATGGATTTCTGCGCCATACAGTCCTCTGATATGTTCCGACCGACTCTGGGGGGGAGCGGCAGTAGTAGTGGTGTCGTCACGTTTGTTTGGGTTAGATTACATTTGGTTGTGTTGGAATTTGCTAGGTTAGGGCGGGATAGGTTTTACTATTGTACTATACACCACTATCCGGTGGATTTCAGCGCCCTACACTGCTCTAATATGTTCTGATGGGCTATGGGGCCGCCAGGAATAGTAGACACTGCACATTGGTTTGATTTAGGGTACGCTTCGTTGGGTTATGCTAGGTCAGGGTAGATTAACATATCGTCGTCTTTTGTGCTTTTCAGTGCTATTCGGTGGATTTCTGCGCTCTAATGTGCTCTACTATGCCCTCCTTGGCGCTGGATATGCCAGCAATGTCGGCCTCGCCACGCTATGTTTGGTTACACTACGTTTGGATAGGTTAGGTTAGTTCATGCTAGGTCTGGATGTGTTTGACCTTTGTGCTTTAGACGGCAATGGGTTGGATTTACGCACTGTGCTGTGCTCTGGTATATTCTTTATGGCTCTGCGCAGGCCAGCAATGGTGGTCTCGGCGCGGTAGGTTGATCTATGCTACGTTTGGCTGTGTTACGTATGGTTAGGGTAGGGTGTGATAGTTTAGACTTTTGTGCTATACACCGTTGTCCACCGATTTCTGCGCCCTACTGCCCTCTAATATTTCCTGCTTGGCTCTGGGGAGGACAGTAATAGTGGTCTCCGCACGTTAGGTTGAAATATGTTACGGTTCGTTAGGGTAGGTTGGGAAGCCTTGGATAGTATTTCTTTTACTTTTGTGCTTTACACTGCTATTCGGAGGATCCCTGCGCTCTTCATTGCTCTACTATACACTGCTCGCCTCGGGAGAGGCGAGCAATATCGGTCGGGGCACGTTACCTTGCGTTAGGTTACGTTTGGTCAAGTTAGGTTGTGCTAAGTTTGGTTAGTATAGCACTGACTTGCGTGCTATGTACTGCTTTCCGTTGGATTTCTGTCGTCTACTGTGCTGTAACAAATTCTGCTTGGCAATTGGGATGTTAGGAGCAGTGGTCGCGGCACCTCATGTTTGGCATTGCTACGTTTGGCTATGTTAGGTTAGGATAGGTTGTGCAACGATATCTACGGCTTCTGTGCTATTCACTGCAGTGCGCTGCATTTCTGCGCCCTGCTGTGCACTAGTACATTCTGCTTCGCTCTGTCGAGGCCAGCAATGTTGTTCTCGGCTCGTTAGGTTGAGTTGTGTTACGTTTGGTTAGGTCAGGTTGTGTCAAGCTCGGGCTGGCTATTTGTGACTATCGTGCGGTACACTGCCTTTCGGAGGATTTCTGTACTCGACTCTGCTGTACAATATTCTGCTTGGCCCTGCGGAAGCCAGAAACAGCGGCGGCAAGTTTTGTTGAGTTAGGCTACGTTTGATTCATTTATGTTAGGATTCTTTTGGCTAGAATGGCACCGACTTTCGTGCAATACACAATCATCTTGCGGGTTCCTATGATCTACTGCGCTCCACTGAAATCTGCTTGGCTCTGTGGAGTGCAGCAGCAGAGGTCGCGGCACGCTCTGTTGAGTGACGCTACGTTCGATTAGGTTAGGTCAAGTCAGGTTATCCTATGATATCTTCGACTTTTGTGCTATTAACAGAAATGCGGAGGATCTTTGCAAACTGCTGTGCTTTAGTGCAGTCTACTTGTTTCAGTGGAGGTCAGCGACCGCTGTCTCGTCATGTTGGGTTTAGTTAGGTCACGTTTGGATATGTTACGTTTGGCTAGGTAAGGATAGGCTACTTTAACTTTTGTGCTTCACGCTGCTATTCCTTGGGTCTTTGTGACCTACTGCGCTCTAATGCACTCTGCTTGGTCTGGCGAGGCTAGGAGTAGTGGTCGCGGCACTCCATGTTGAGTTATGCTACGTTCGGTTATGTTAGATTGGGATAGTTAAGGTTGGGATATCTACGGCTTCTGTGCGATTCACAGCAATGCGGTGGATTACTGCGCTCTACTGTGCTCTAGTACTTTATGGTTGTCTCTGTGGAGGCCTGCACTAGTTGTTTCGTCATGATAGGTTGAGTTACGTTTCGTTTGATTATGTTGCGTTTGATTGGGTTAGGAGAGGCTACTTCGACTTTTGAGCTATTCACTGCCATTCGGTGGATTTCTGCGCGCTGATGTGCTCTCGTAGGCTCTGCTCGGCTCTACGCAGCCAGCAATATTGTTCTCGTCACGTTATGTTGAGCTACACCACGTTTTGATATGTCAGGTTGGGCCAAGTTAGGTCGCGCTAAGTTTGACTTAAGTGCTGTACACGGCAATGCGGCGAATTTCTGTGCTCTACTGTGCTCTAGTGCAATCTCCTTAGCCATGGGAATGCCAGTAATATTGGTTTCGGCCCGTTAGGTTAAGTTAGGCTGCGTTTGGTTTGCTTAGGTTTTGTTAATTTCGGTAAGGGTAGCTTTGACTATCGTGTTAAACACAGATGTTCGGTTGACTTCTGCGCACATCGGTGGTCTACTACATTCTGCTTCGCCCTGGGCAGGCGAGCTATCGTTTCCGCGGCACGTTATGTTGAAGTGGGCTACGATTGTTTAGGTTTCGTTGGCATGGGTTCGGTCCTGGCTGCTATGAGTCTTGTGCTGTACACTGCGTACTACGGACTTGTGCGCCCTGTTGTCTTCTAGTCAGTTCTGCTCGACTCTGAGGAGACGAGAAATAGTGGTCGGGGTAAGTCATTTTCAACTACGTTATGTTTGGGCAGGTTAGGTTTGGCTAAGTTTGGAACATGCCGCCTTGATTTTCATGCTGTACACAGCTTTTCGGTGGATTCCAGTGATCTACTGAGCCCTACGGTATTCAGCTTGGCTCTGGGGATGCCTGCAGCAGTGGTCGCGGCAAGTTATTTTCAGTCATGCTACGTTTGGTTTGGTTAGGTTGTGTCAGGTTAGGCCAGGTTATGCTAGGATATCCACGGCTTTTTTGCTATTCACTGCAATGCGGTCGAATTCTGCGCTCCATTGTGCGCCAGTACAATTTGCTTGCCACTGTGGAGGCCTGCACTCTTGCTTACGTCATGTAAGGTTGTGTTACGTTACGTTTGGATATGTTACGCTTGGCTAGGTTCATATAGGCAACTCCGACTTTTTTGCTATTCAGTGCTTTACGGTCGATTTCCGCGCCCTAATGTGCTCTAATATGATCTCCATCGCTCCGGCAGGACAGCAATGTTGGTCTCGTCACGTTATGTTGAGTTACATTACGCTTGTATAGGTTAGGTTAGGCATAGTTAGGTCTGGACGTGTTTGACTTTTGTGCTATACACTGCAATGTTCGATGTTTCTGCGTTCAACAGGGCATTAGTCTTTTCTGCTTGGATCTGGGGTGGCCAGCAATAGTGACATCGACACGTTAGTTTGAGTTACGTTTCGTTTGGTTGGGTTAGGTTATGTCAAGCTCGGTCAGGTTATCTGTAACTTTAGCGCCGTACACAGCTTTTCGGAGGATTTCTGCACTCGACTCCGCTCTACTATGCTCTGCTTGGCCCTGGAGAGGCCAGCTACATCCGCGGCACGTTATGTTGAGTTAGGGAACGTTTGGTTAGGCTATGTCAGGCTATGTTTGGCTAGGATGGCTTCGACTTTCGTGCAATACACTATTATCCGGTGCGTACCTGTGATGTACTGTGGTCTACTGAATTCAGATTGGCTCTGTGGAGTTCGGCAGCAGTGGTCGTGGCACGCTCCGTTGTGTTACGCTGCGTACAGTTAGGTTAGGTTATGTCTGGTTATGTTAGGATATCTTCGACTTTTGTGCTACTAACTGCAATGCGGAGGATTTATGCGAACTGATGTGCCCTAGTGCACTCTACTTGTCTCCGTGGAGGTCAGCTGTGGCTGTCTCGTCATGTTAGGTTGAGTTAGGTTACGTTTGGAAGTCCTACATTTGGCAACGTTAGGATAGGCTACTTTGACTTCTGTGCTTCATACTGCTACTCCTTGGGCTTCTGTGATCTACTGTGCTCTACGGCACTCTGCTTGGCTTTTCGAGAGGCCAGGACCAGTGGTCCTGGCACGTCATGTTAAGTTATGCTACGTTCGGTTAGCTTACGTTAGGTCAGGTTAGGTGAGGATATCTTCGGCCTTTGCGCTATGGACCGAAATGCGACGGACCACAGCGCTCTGGTGCGCCCTGGTATATTCTGCTTGCCTTTGTAAATGTCAGCAACAGTGGTCTCGGCTCGTTAGGTTAAGTTATGCCGCTTTTGGTTATGTACCGTTTGGTGAGGTTAGAACAGGGTAGCCCAGACACCTGTGCTATACACTGCTATCCACCGACTTCTGCGCTCTACTGCGCTCTAATGTTCTCCGCTTGGTCCAGGGCAGACCAGCAATACTGGTCTCGGCGCCTTAGGCTTAGTTAGGCTACGTTTGCATATGGCAATTTTTTTACGTTAGGAGAGGGTATCTTAGACTTTCGTGCCCTTCGCATCCTTTCGGTGGATTTATGCGCCCTACTGGAGTCCAATATGTTCTGCTTGGCTCTAGGGTGGCCCGTAATACTGGTATCGGCACGTTAGGTTGAGTTGTGTTTCGTTGCGTTAGGGTATGTTAGGAAGGCACAGTTAGAATTTCTTTGACTTTTGTGCGATACACAGCTATTCCGTGGATTTCTGCGCACAATGTTGCTCCACTGTACACTGCCTGACCCTGGGGAAGCGAGCAATAGTGGTCGAGGCACGTTATTTTGTGTTAGCTTATGCTTTTCTAGGACATGTTGCGCTATGTTTGGTTACGTTGGATTTGACTTTCGTTCTGTACACCCTTATTCGGTGGATATCTGCCATCTACTCTACTCTGTTGTATTCTGCTTGGATCCGGGGATGCCTTCAGCAGTGGCCGCGGCCAGTTATGTTCAATTATGCTACGTCCGGTTAGGTTAGGTTAGGTCAGGTGTGGTTAGCATAACCTCGACTTTCGTAACATACACTGCTATTCGGAGGATTTCTGAGCCCTACATTGCTCAAATATACTCTGCTCGGCTCTGAAGAGGCGAGCACAGAGGCCGCGGCACGTTAGTTTGAGCAAGGATACGTTTTGTTAGGTTAGGTTATGTCATGTTTGGATAGGATAGCTTTGTTTTTCGTGCTGTACACTGTTATTCGGCGTATTTCTGTGATCTACTCTGTTCTACTGTATTCCGCTTCGCCCTGGGCACGCCAGCAATTGTGATCGCGGCACATTGTGTTGAGTCAGGCTACGA
>NW_016911402.1:0-309 GCF_001483705.2 Eufriesea mexicana | reverse complement strand
ATGTTGGGATTGGTTCTTTTCGACTTTCGTGCTATGCACTGCGTTTCTATGGACACCTGCGCTTTGCTCTCCTGTAATATGTTCTGCTTGACTCTGAGGAGGGCAGCAATAGTGGTCTCGGCACCTTAGTAGTAGTTGCGTTTCGTCCGCTCTCGTTACGTTCGGTTCGGTTCGGAGAGTATAGCTGCGATTTTTGTGCTATACACTGCAATTCGGTGGATTTCTGCTCTCTATATTGCTCTACTATGCTCTGCGTGAATCTCGGTAGCCCAGCGACAGTGTCACGGCTCGTTCGGTTGGGTTAGATTA
>NW_016911401.1:7758-11374 GCF_001483705.2 Eufriesea mexicana | reverse complement strand
GAAGATCCTATTGGCGTGCTATATCCTTTGCAATGCTATAGAATCTGGCAGGAAAGTTCAATTATATCGACAGTTTCGACTAATATCGTGGTGTGCTATCTCTCTTGCATAAATAGGGGGGAAAGGTGCTATTGGCGTGCTATAGCCATTGCAATGCGAAAGAATCTGGCTGGAAAGTTCAATTTTATTGACAGTTTCTACTAATATTGTGGTGAGCTATCTTTTTTGCATAAATAAGGAAGAAAGGTTCTATTCGCGTACAATAGCTATGCCAATGATATTGAATGCGGTTGGAAAATCAAATTGATTGTCATTTTCGACTAATATCTTGGTCAGCTAACTTTCATGTATAAATAAGAATGAAAGATTCAATTGGCGCGCTATAGCTATTGCAATGCTATAGAATCTGGCTGGAAAATACAATTTAAGTGACATCTTCGACTAATATCATGGTGAGCTATCTTTCTTGCATAAATAAGGAGCAAAGGTTCTACTGGCGTGCTATACCCATTGCAATGCTCTGGAATCTGGCTGGAAAATTCAATTTTATTGACACTTTCGACTAATATCGTGGTGAGCTAACTCTCTTGCATAAATAAGAATGAAAGATTCAATTGGCGCGCTATAGCTATTGCAATGCTATAGAATCTGGCAGGAAAGTTCAATTTTATTTCCAGCTTCGACTAATATCGTGGTGAGCTATCTTTTTTGCATAATCAAGGATTGAATGCGGTTGGAAAATCAAATTGATTGTCATTTTCGACTAATATCTTGGTCAGCTAACTTTCATGTATAAATAAGAATGAAAGATTCAATTGGCGCGCTATAGCTATTGCAATGCTATAGAATCTGGCAGGAAAGTTCAATTTTATTTCCAGCTTCGACTAATATCGTGGTGAGCTATCTTTTTTGCATAATCAAGGATTGAATGCGGTTGGAAAATCAAATTGATTGTCATTTTCGACTAATATCTTGGTCAGCTAACTTTCATGTATAAATAAGAATGAAAGATTCAATTGGCGCGCTATAGCTATTGCAATGCTATAGAATCTGGCAGGAAAGTTCAATTTTATTTCCAGCTTCGACTAATATCGTGGTGAGCTATCTTTTTTGCATAATCAAGGATTGAATGCGGTTGGAAAATCAAATTGATTGTCATTTTCGACTAATATCTTGGTCAGCTAACTTTCATGTATAAATAAGAATGAAAGATTCAATTGGCGCGCTATAGCTATTGCAATGCTATAGAATCTGGCAGGAAAGTTCAATTTTATTTCCAGCTTCGACTAATATCGTGGTGAGCTATCTTTTTTGCATAATCAAGGATTGAATGCGGTTGGAAAATCAAATTGATTGTCATTTTCGACTAATATCTTGGTCAGCTAACTTTCATGTATAAATAAGAATGAAAGATTCAATTGGCGCGCTATAGCTATTGCAATGCTATAGAATCTGGCAGGAAAGTTCAATTTTATTTCCAGCTTCGACTAATATCGTGGTGAGCTATCTTTTTTGCATAATCAAGGATTGAATGCGGTTGGAAAATCAAATTGATTGTCATTTTCGACTAATATCTTGGTCAGCTAACTTTCATGTATAAATAAGAATGAAAGATTCAATTGGCGCGCTATAGCTATTGCAATGCTATAGAATCTGGCAGGAAAGTTCAATTTTATTTCCAGCTTCGACTAATATCGTGGTGAGCTATCTTTTTTGCATAATCAAGGATTGAATGCGGTTGGAAAATCAAATTGATTGTCATTTTCGACTAATATCTTGGTCAGCTAACTTTCATGTATAAATAAGAATGAAAGATTCAATTGGCGCGCTATAGCTATTGCAATGCTATAGAATCTGGCAGGAAAGTTCAATTTTATTTCCAGCTTCGACTAATATCGTGGTGAGCTATCTTTTTTGCATAATCAAGGATTGAATGCGGTTGGAAAATCAAATTGATTGTCATTTTCGACTAATATCTTGGTCAGCTAACTTTCATGTATAAATAAGAATGAAAGATTCAATTGGCGCGCTATAGCTATTGCAATGCTATAGAATCTGGCAGGAAAGTTCAATTTTATTTCCAGCTTCGACTAATATCGTGGTGAGCTATCTTTTTTGCATAAATAAGGAGGAAAGATGCTATTCGCGTGCTATGTCCTTTGCAATGCTATTGAATCCGGCTGGAAAGATCAATTTTATTTACATTTTCTACTAATATCGTGGTGAGCTAAGTCTCTTGCATAAATAAGAAGGAAGGATTCTGTTGGTGTGCTAGAGGCACTTCAATGCTATAGAACCTGGCAGGAAAATAAAATGTTATTGACATTTTCGACTAATATCGTTGGGAGCTGTCTCTCTTGCATAAATAAGGAGGGAAGATCCTATTGGCGTGCTATATCCTTTGCAATGCTGTAGAATCTGGCTGGAATGTTCAATTTTATTTACATTTTCGACTAATATCGTGGTGTGCAAACTTCCTTGCATAGGTAAGGAGGAAAGATTCTTTTGGCGTGCTATGGCTATTGCAATGCTCTGGAATTTGGCTGGGAAGTTAAATTTTATTGACATTTTCGAGTAATATCGTAGTTAGCTACCTTTCTTGCGTAAATAAGGACGAAAGATACTATTGGCGTGCTATAGCGATTGCAATGCCATAGAATCTGGCTGGAAAGATTAATTTCATTGACAGCTTCGACTAATATCGTGGTGAGCTAGCTTTCTTGCTTAAATAAGGAGGAAAGGTACTATTGGTGTGCTGTAGTCATAGCAAAGCTATAGAATCTGGCTGGAAAATACAATTTTATTGACATTTTCATCTAATATCGTAGTGAGCTATCTTTCTTGCATAAGTAAGGAGGAATGATCCTTTTGGCGTGCTACAGCCATTGCAATGCTATAGAACCTCCCTGGAAGATTAAATTTTATCGACATTTTCGAATAATACGGTGGTGAGCTAACTTTCTTGCACAAATATGGAGGAAAGGTTCTATTCGCGTGCTATAGCTATTGCAATGATATTGAATGTGGTTGCAAAATTCATATTTATTGACATTTTCGACTAATACCTTGGTCAGCTAACTTTCATGCATAATTAAGGATGAAAGGTTCTATTGGCGCGCAATAGCCATTGCAATGCTATAGAATCTGGCTGGAAAATACAATGTTAATGACATCTTCGACTAATATCATGGTGAGCTATCTTTCTTGCATAAATAAGGAGCAAAGGTTCTATTGGCGTGCTATAGCCATTGCAATGCTCTTGAATGTGGCTGGAAAATTCAATTTTATTGACAGCTTCGACTAATATCGTGGTGAGCTAACTCTCTTGCATAAATAAGGAGGGAAGATTCTATTGGCGTGCTATATCCTTTGCAATGCTATACAATCTGGTTGGAAAGTTCAATTTTATTGACATTTTCGACTAATATCGTGGTGAGCTAAGTCTCTTGCATAAATAAGGAGGAAAGATGCTGTTGGTGTGCTATAGGCACTTCAATGCTACAGAATCTGACAGGAAAATAAAATGTTTTTGATATTTTCGACTAATATCGCGGTGAGCTGTCTTCCTTGAATGAGTAAGGATGGAAAATACTATTGGCGTGCTATAGCTATTGCA
>NW_016911401.1:0-2986 GCF_001483705.2 Eufriesea mexicana | reverse complement strand
CATAAACAAGGAGGAAAGTTCATATTGGCAAGCTATAGCCATTGGAGTGCTATAGAACCTGGCCGGAAAATTCAATTTTATTGACATTTTCGAATAATGCGGTGGTGAATTAACTTTCTTGCACAAATAGGGATGAAAGATTCTATTCGCGTGCTATAGCTATTGCAATGATATTGAATGTGGTTGGAAAATTCAAATTTATTGACATTTTCGACTAGTATCTTGGTCAGCTAGCTTTCATGCATAAAGAAGGATGAAAGATTCTATAGGCGTTTTATATCCTTTGCAATGCTGCAGAATCTGGCTGGAAAGTTCAATTTTATTGACATTTTCGACTAATATCGTGGTGAGCTAAGTCTCTTGCATAAATAAGGAGGAAAGATTCTGTTGGTGTGCAATAGGCATTTCAATGCTATAGAATCTGGCAGGAAAATAAAATGTTATTGACAGTTTCGACTAATATCGTGGTGAGCTGACTTCCTTGCATAAGTAAGGAGGGAAAATTCTATTGGCGTGCTTTAGCCATTGCAATGCTCCGGAATCTGCATGTAAAATTCAGTTTTACTGACATTTTCGACTAATATCTTGGTCAGCTAACTTTCATGCATAAATAAGGATGAAAGATTCAAATGGCGCGCTATAGCCATTGCAATGCTATAGAATCTTGCTGGGAAGCACAATGTTAATGACATTTTCGACTAATATCACGGTGAGCTATCTTTCTTGCATAAATAAGGATCAAAGGTTCTATTGGCGTGCTATAGCCATTGCAATGCTATGCAATCTGGCTGGAAAATTCAATTATATTGACAGTTTCGACTAATATCGTGGTGTGCTATCTCTCTTGCATAAATAGGGGGGGAAGGGTGCTATAGGCGTGCTATAGCCATTGCAATGCGAAAGAATCTGGCTGGAAAGTTCAATTTTATTGACAGCTTCGACTAATATCGTGGTGAGCTATCTTTCATGCATAAATAAGGATGAAAGATTCAATTGGCGCGCAATAGCTATTGCAATGCTATAGAATCTGGCTGGAAAATACAATGTTAGTGACATCTTCGACTAATATCATGGTGAGCTATCTTTCTTGCATAAATATGGAGCAAAGGTTCTACTGGCGTGCTATAGCCATTGCAATGCTCTGGAATCTGGCTGCAAAATTCAATTTTATTGACACTTTCGACTAATATCGTGGTGAGCTAACTCTCTTGCATAAATAAGGAGGGAAGATTCTATTGGCGTGCTATATCCTTTGCAATGCTATAGAATCTCGCCGGAAAGTTCAGTTTTATTGACATTTTCGACTCATATCGTGGTGAGCTAAGTCTCTTGCATAAATAAGGAGAAAAGATTCTGTTGGTGTGCAATAGGCACTTCCATGCTATAGAATCTGGCAGGAAAATAAAATGTTATTGACATTTTCGACTAATATCGTTGTGAGCTAACTTCCTTGCATAGCTAAGGTGGAAAGATCCTTTTGGTGTGCTATAGCCATTGCAATGCTCTGTAATTTGGCTGGAAAATACAATTTTACTCACATTTTCGTGTAATATCGTAGTTAGCTGCCTTTCTTTCATGAATAAGGAGGAAAGATACTATTGGCGTGCTACAGCGATTGCAATGCTATAGAATCTGTATGGGAAATTCAATTTTGTCGACATTTTCGACTAGTATCGCGGTGAGGTTTCTTTCTTACATAAATAAGGAGGAAAGATTCTCTTGGCGTGCTATAGTCCTCGCAATGCTATAGAATCTCGCCGGAAAGGTCAGTTTTATTGACAGTTTCGACTAATATCGTGGTGAGCTAACTCTCTTGCATAAATAAGGAGGGAAGTTTCTTTTGCCGTGCTATATCCTTTGCAATGCTATAGAGTCTGGCTGGAAAGTTCAATTTTATTGACATTATCGACTAATATCGTGGTGAGCTAACTTCCATGCATAGGTAACTAGGAAAGATCCTTGTGGCGTGCTATAGCCATTGCAGTGCTTTAGAATCTGGCTGGAAAATATAATTTCTTTGACATTTTCTACTAATATCTTGGTGAGCTTACTTTCTTGCATAAATAAGGAGGAAAATTACTATTGGCGTGCTATTGCAATTGCAATGCTCTCGAATCTGGCTGTAAATCTCAATTTTACTGACATTTTCGACTAATATCGTAGTGAGCTACCTTTTTTGCATAAATAAGCAGGAAAGTTTCTGTTGGCGTGCTATAGTCTTTGCAATGCTATAGAATATGGCTGGAAAGTTCAATATTATTGACAGTTTCCACTAATATCGTGGTGAGCTAACTCTCTTGCATAAATACTGAGGGAAAATTCTATTTGCGTGCTATATCCTTTGCAATGCTATAAAATCTGGCTGGAAACATCAATTTTATTGACAGTTTCTACTAATATCGTGGTGAGCTATCTTTTTTGCATAAACAAGGAGGGTAGATGTTACTGGCGTGCTATAGCCATTGCATTTCTCTAGTATCTAGATGGAAAATTCAATTTTATGGACATTTTCGGACAATATCGTGGTGAGCTAACTTTCTTGCATAAATAAGAACGAGAGACTCTATTGGCGTGCTATAGCTACTGCAATTATATTGAATGCGGTTGGAGAATTCATATTTATTGACATTTTCGACTAATATCGTGGTGAGCTAAGTCTCTTGCATAAATAAGGAGGAAAGATTCTGTTGGTGTCCTGTAGGCACTTCCATGCTATAGAATCTGGCATGAAAATAAAATGTTATTGACATTTTCGACTAATATCGTGGTGAGCTAACTTCCTTGTATAGCTAAGGTGGAAAGTTCCTTTTGGCGTGCTATAGCCATTGCAATGCTCTGGAATTTGGCTGGAAAATAAAATTTTACTGACATTTTCGTGTAATATCGTAGTTACCTGTCTTTCTTGCATGAATTAGGAGGAAAGAAACTATTGGCGTGCTATAGCGATTGCAATGCTATAGAATCTGGATGGGAAATTCAATTTTGT
>NW_016911400.1:0-236 GCF_001483705.2 Eufriesea mexicana | reverse complement strand
CTCAACCTATCATGACGAAACCGCTACTTCTGGCCTCCGCAGAGATAAGCAGAGTGCACTAGAACACTGTAGAGCAAGGAAATCCACCGAATTGCAGCGAATAATACATTAGCCACGATATACTAGCTACATCTGACCTAATCTAACATAAAAAACCCGTATAACAAAACAATACATCTCTTGGCCTCCACGTAGCCAAGCAGAACGTAGTAGAGCAGAGTAGATCACAGAAGTAC
>NW_016911399.1:0-830 GCF_001483705.2 Eufriesea mexicana | reverse complement strand
GTATAGCACGAAAGTCGAAATTATCCTGTCCAAACATACCCTAACCTAACCTAACCGATCCTATCATAACACAAACTGACGTGCCGCGACCACTATTGCCCACCTCCCCAGAGACGACCAGAGTATAGCACAGAAGTGTAGGGCGCAGAAATCAACCAAAGGGCAGTGTATAGCACAAGGGTCAAAGAAATCCTAACAGAACCCTTCTAACATAACCTAACGGGACATAAGGTAACTCAACCTAACGTGCGGAGACCACTGTTACTGGCCGCCGCGGGGCCATGTAGAGCATATTAGAGCGCATTGGATCCAGAAATCCAGGGGATAGATGTGAATAGCGCTAAGGTGAAAGTAGCCTCTCCTAACCTATCCAAACGTAACGTATACAAATATAGACCATCACAACGTAACGTGCCGCGATCATTATCGCTGGAAACTCCAGAGGCACGCAGGAAATATTGGAACGCAGTACAGCGCAGAAATCCGCGTATAGGAGTGTATAGCACAAAAATCTAAACTATCCTATCCTAACATCCCAAACGTATAACAACCGAACGTAGCATAGTTCACCATAATGTGCCGAGACCACTATTGCTGGCCACCCCAGAGCCAAGCAGAACATACAAGAGCACAATGGGGCGCAGAAGTCGACCGAATAACAGTGGATAGCACAAAAGACGAAGCCACTATATCCTAATATATCCAACCTTTACATAACCAGACGTATCATAACTCAACCTAACGTACCCCGACCACTATTGCTGGAACCCCAGGTTGTAGCATATCTCACTAGCGGACATAAGGGCGCAGATGTCCATAGAACAGCAGTG
>NW_016911398.1:0-484 GCF_001483705.2 Eufriesea mexicana | reverse complement strand
AGAATCTGGCTGCGAAATTCAATTTTATTGACATTTTCGACTAATATCGCGGTGAGCTTACCTTCTTGCATAAATAAGGAGGAATAATTCCGTTGGCTTGCTATGGCCGTTGCAATACTATAGAATCTGGCTGGAAGATTCAATTTTATTGACATTGTCGTCTAATATCGGGGTGAACTAACTTTTTTCATAAATAACGAGGAATGTTTCTATTGGCGTGCTATAGCCATTGCAATGATATAGAATCTCGTTGGATAATTAAATTTCATTGACATTTTCGACTAATATCGTACTGAGCTGCTTTCTTACATAAAGAAGGTGGGAAGATTCTATTGGCGTGCTATAGCCGTTGCAATGCTATAGAATCTGCATGGAAAATTATATTTTATTGACATTTTCGGCTAATATCGCGGTGAGCATACCTCCGTGCATAAATAAGGAGGGCGGATACTTTTGGCGTGTGATGGCCATTGCAGTGCTATAG
>NW_016911397.1:0-582 GCF_001483705.2 Eufriesea mexicana | reverse complement strand
GGAATGTTGCCTATAGTTTCAACTTTGCGATGCAACTATAGAAATTCATGAATTAATTACTCACACTCAGGATTCGTTAATTTTCTACTGCCGAATTTATTTATTAGGGCAATAACCGTTGATTCAAATTTAAGCGCCTTCGATCAGCGCCATCTATGATTTGGGCTCAAAAATCAAGAAAGTGATAGGAATATAGAATGTGCAAGGAGGTCGTCTACACCTGGTCACGTGACAGCTAAGGACAGAGAGGGGATAGAAAAGGATAGAAGGGCTCCGACAGTGAAAAGTTAATAAATTACTCAATTTCTGTAATTAATTTGTGAACTTTTATAGCTTCATTGCAAAGCTGGAACTTCAGGCTACATTCTTATATAATTTCCGTAAAGAATTTAACTCTACATTGTCAGTTATTAATTTTTGTTTGATGGCGTCTATGATTTCGTAACGACGACCATCGCGACCTTCCGTGAAAATATTTAATACTAAACGAAACTAGAATCAAAATGTGATCAAAAGTCGTATGAGAATATTCGCAAGAACATTGTCTTTCTAATGAGTGCACAAAGTTTCATAAATTAATTG
>NW_016911396.1:0-451 GCF_001483705.2 Eufriesea mexicana | reverse complement strand
GCCAACTTCCTTGCATAGGTAAAGAGGGAAGATCTTTTTGGCGTGCTATAGCCATCGCAATGCCATAGAATCTGGCTGGCAAATTCAATTTTATTGTCATTTTCGACTAATATCGTGGTGAGCTAACTTCCTTGCGTAAGTAAGGTCTAAATATGCTTTTTGAGTGCTATAGCCTTTGCAATGATATAGATTTGGATGGAAAATACAATTTTGTTGACATTTTGGACTAATATCGTGGTGAGCTAACTTCCTTGCGTAAGTAAGGTCTAAATATGCTTTTTGAGTGCTATAGCCTTTGCAATGATATAGATTTGGATGGAAAATACAATTTTGTTGACATTTTGGACTAATATCGTGGTGAGCTAACTTCCTTGCGTAAGTAAGGTCTAAATATGCTTTTTGAGTGCTATAGCCTTTGCAATGATATAGATTTGGATGGAAAATACAATTT
>NW_016911395.1:0-251 GCF_001483705.2 Eufriesea mexicana | reverse complement strand
GAGACCATTATTGTTGGCCTTTACAGTACCAAGCGGAGCGTAATAGGGTAGAGCGGTGAGCAGGAATCCATAGAAACGCAATGTATTGCAGAGAAGACGCAGCTAACATATCCCAACTTATCCTATCGTAATATAACTCTAACTAACGTGACCAAACCTCTGTTGCTCTCCTCCACAGCGTGAAGCTAAACCTATTGAAGCAGAGAAGAGCACAGGAATCCATGGAATCTCAGTTTGTGGCACAAATGTCA
>NW_016911394.1:0-984 GCF_001483705.2 Eufriesea mexicana | reverse complement strand
TCAAGTATTATCAGTGATACAAAGTAGTACCATAGGTCAGACATTTCCAGGGGCACCAAGTAGTATCATTGGTCTGACATTTTCATTGATATAACCCCGCATCGGTCAGATATTTTACGTGATATTACCCCGCATTGGTCAGACGTTTTCAGTGATGCAAGAAACCATCCGTCAGATATTTTCAGTGATACAAAGTATCACGATAGGTCAGACATTCTCAGTGATGCAAAGTAATACCACCTGTCCGACATTCTCTGTGATGCAAAGTAGTACAAACGATCAGACATTTTCAGTGATGCAAGGTGGTACCGCCAGTCAGACATTCCCTGTGATGCAAAGTAGTACCACCGATCAGACGTTTTCAGTGATGCAAAGTTGTACCACCGCTCAGACATTCTCAGTGATGCAAAGTAGTACCTCCGCATTGGTCAGACGTTTTCAGTGATGCAAGCCACCATCCGTCAGATATTTTCAGTGATACAAAGTATCACGATAGGTCAGACATTCTCAGTGATGCAAAGTAATACCACCTGTCCGACATTCTCTGTGATGCAAAGTAGTACAAACGATCAGACATTTTCAGTGATGCAAGGTGGTACCGCCAGTCAGACATTCCCTGTGATGCAAAGTAGTACCACCGATCAGACGTTTTCAGTGATGCAAAGTTGTACCACCGCTCAGACATTCTCAGTGATGCAAAGTAGTACCACCTTTCAGGCATTTTCAGTGATGCAAGGTAGTAACGCCAGTCAGACATTTTCAGTGATGCAATGTAGTACCAACGGTTAGACACTTTCAGTGATGCAAAGTAATACAATCCGTCATACATTTCCAGTGATGCAAAGTAGCAGCAAGGGTCAGACGTTTTCTGTTCAGAGGAGCAAAGTAGCAGCAACGGTCAGGCGTTTTCAGAGGTGCAAGGTAGTATCACCAGTCAGACATTTTGATTGATGCAAGCTCGCATTGGTCGGAAATTATCAGCGA
>NW_016911393.1:0-204 GCF_001483705.2 Eufriesea mexicana | reverse complement strand
CCTTATTTACGCAAGAAAGTTAGCTCACCACGATATTAGTCGAAAATGTCGATAAAATCGAAATTGCCACGCACATTCCACATCATTGCGATGGTTATATCACGCCAAAAGGATCTTTCCTCCATACTTATTCAAGGAACTGAGCTCACCACGTTATAAGTCGAAAATGACAATAAAATTGAACTTTCCAGCCAGATTCTGCAG
>NW_016911392.1:181332-182396 GCF_001483705.2 Eufriesea mexicana | reverse complement strand
AAGCCACGAGAGATAGCGTCGCAGTACGACCTGTCACACGGGTCTACTTCCGGCACTGTATTTAGAAAAAAAAACGGTGAAAATCGAGAAAAAGCCACTGATTCTATTAGAGAGGAGCCCGTTCTATCGAATGATAATGAAAAATTAAAATCAAAAACAGAAGTTTCAAAGAACTAAGCCACGAGAGATAACGTCGCAGTACGACCTGTCACACGGGTCCACTTCCGGCCCTGTATATAGAAAAACAACGATGAAAATCGAAAAGAAACCACTGATTCTACTAGAGAAGAGCATGATCTATCGAATGATAATGAAAAATTAAAATCAAAAACAGAAGTTTCATAGAACTAAGCCACGAGATGTAACGTCGCAGTACGACCTGTCACACGGGTCCACTTCCGGCACTGTATTTAGAAAAAAAAACTGTGAAGATCGAAAAAAAACCACTGATTCTATTAGAGAAGAGCCCGTTCTATCGATCGATAATGAAAAATTAAAATCAAAAACAATTGTTTCAAATAACTAAGCCACGAGAGATAACGTCGCAGTACGACCTGTCACGCGGGTCCACTTCCGGCACTGTATTTAGAAAAAAAACTGTGAAAATCGAAAAAAAACCTCTGATTCTATTAGAGAAGAGCCCGTTCTATCGAGTGATAATGAAAAATCAAAATTCAAAAATGAAGCTTCAAAGAACTAAGCCACGAGAGATAACGTCGCAGTACGACCTGTCACACGGGTCCACTTCCGCCCCTGTATTTAGAAAAAAAACGGTGAAAATCGAAAAAAACCCACTGATCCTATTAGAGAAGAGCCCGTTCTATCGAATGATAATGAAAAATTATAATCAGAAACAGAAGTTTCAAAGAACTAAGCCACGAGAGATAGCGTCGCAGTACGACCTGTCACACGGGTCTACTTCCGGCACTGTATTTGGAAAAAAAACGATGAAAATCGAAAAAAAACCACTGATTCTATTAGAGAAGAGCCCGTTCTATCGAGTGATAATGAAAAATTAAAATCAAAAACAGAAGTTTCAAAGAACTAAGCCACGAGAGATAACG
>NW_016911392.1:171085-177552 GCF_001483705.2 Eufriesea mexicana | reverse complement strand
GATATAAATTTGTCCCTAATTAATTAATTATTAATTATTATTCTACGTAGTGTTTGAATTGTTGTCGAAGACGCCATTGGTTTTTCATTAATTACTATTCTTTACGCAATTAATTTATGAAACTTTATGAATTCATTAGGAAAATAATGTTCTTGCGAATCTTCTCATATAGCTTTCGATCACATTTTGCTTCTAGTTTCGTTTAGAATTAAATATTTTCACGGAAGGTCGCGGTGATCGCCGTTACGAAATCATAGACGCCATCAAACAAAAATTAATAACTAACAATTTAGAGTTAAATTCTTTACGAAAGTTATATAAGAATGTAGCCTGAAGTTCCAGCTTTGCAATGAAATTATAAAAGTTTATAAATTAATTACGAAAATGGAGTAATTAATAATTTTTCACTGCCGGAGCCATTCTATCCTTTTCTATCCCCTCGCTGTCCTTGTCTGCCACGTGACCAGCTCTTAGACGACCTCCTTGCTTATTCTATATTCCTATCACTTTTCCGATTTTTGAGCCCAAATCATAGATGGCGCTGATCGCAGGCGGTAAAGTTTTTATTCGAACTAGATACCACTTGTGGTTAGGCGCTAATAATACACCTTAATAAATCAGTTGGACAGCAGAAAATTAATAAATTTCCAAGTTTTTGTAATTAATTCGTAAACATTTGTAGCTGCACAGCAAAGTTGGAATTATAGGCAACATTCTTATACAATGTTTAATTTAATAATTAGATACTAGTAGATGGGATTGCCATAAAAGTGTTTTTCTTGCATAATATTCTTATTATTATATAGTAAATATATACTGGCATAAGAGTGGGTAAAAAATAAATTATTTTATTAAGTAATTTTATTTACAATTTTTATTTACATCATTTTCATAGGCGAAAAATGAATACAAAATAAAAAATAGATTGAAAAAAAACTACTAACCATGAACCGGAATCGAACCCAGGTCCTCGAGCACAGAAATTCTCGACTATCACCGTTGGGTTACAACTCCGATTGAAAAGTAATAAAAATAAAGGTGTAAATAGCTGAGTAATAAAACTTTAATCGTAAATATCTCAAAAACTACTAAGTAGTTGCCCCTATTATGGTATATTTTCTGAAACTGCATGACAAGATCTATAAACCTGTAAAATTTGAACCAAATCGGTTACCCGATGGAATTGCATTATCCTTCTCAGTCCTGCCTCGAAAATTGATAATCTTAATAGTTCCTCGAAGCAAACATCGACGCCATCCAAATAAAGTCTCCTCTCACATGATTTTGGTTATATTTTATATTTCTTTGCGGTACAAAGTATACGAAGGCTCCGAAGTCTTCCATGATGCGTGGTGCAGGCTGTGGATTGTCAAAAAGTGTGTCGTCTAACCCTTCAGTTAGGATTTTATAGACCCTATGTGTCACTCAACTCTGCTTCGAGAATTGATAAGCTGGATGGTTCCTCGAAGCAAACATAGATCCCGATGCAGGGTGACACTATCCAAATAAGAACTCCTCTCATATATCACACAATTGTGATCAAAATTTCCACAAAAGAATTATAATCGTGGCATGAGAAAATACTGAAACTTTGAGAGCCTATTTAGTTCCTTGGAGAAGTTTTACCGCCCATAACAAAATAACTTCAGCTGGAACTCGTACTCTACGTGTACACAAACTTTCCTTAAAATCCAAACTTTCTGGTCAGATGAATTTCCTCGTAACATAGTGTGTTAATACTTGTTTTGCCCCCTGTATGCATTCACGATTAGTATACGGTTCGTCGAGCGAATTACGACTACAAACGTCGGGAAGTTCGAAGAAGACAAACCGAACTGTGTTTGATTTTTGATTCGAATAACCGAACCGAATCGAGAACTTCGAAAATTCGACGGTTTAAATGAAACCGAACAGTTCGAATAAGCCGATAGAAAAAATTTATTGAAATCGGATCTTGAAAGTTGGGAGTTTCACAGACCCCTGAGTTGTTTCTACTCAAAACTTCAAGCATGTGTTCGAACTATATGGTTTCTTTTAGTCGTCCAATTCATTCTTTGCTCGCCATAATAATGTTAGTCAAGAATATCGTGAACATTTTTTAAACAATTTTTGCAAAAAATATCAACCTTCTGAAATATGAATAAAATAGGATATAAAAATTAATTTTGCATTAAAACCTACAAAAATTTTTGAGGTCAGAAAAGTCTGTAAATTTTCTCTCTTTATTTATGCAATTTCTTTTGCTCCCCGCGATATTAGTCGAGAATATCATTAATATTTCTAAAACAATTTTTACAAAAAATTTCAACCTCGTGAAATATGACTAAAATACGATATAAAAATAAATTTTACCCTAAAACCTACGAAAATTTTCAGTGGCTATAAAAATCTGTAAATTTTTACTCTTTACTTGTGCAATTTCTTTTGCTCCCCACGATATTAGTCGATTATATCAATAAAATTTTTGAAACAATTTTTACAAAAAATATCGATCTTAACTGTTTGGTTTCTTACGAGCTCATTGCTTATTCGAATTCTCCGATTCGGATCGGAAATCGAGTCAAACAATTCGAATATTCCAACTTTTGACATCTGTCTATAACGTGTATCGTATTTGTAAATGATGTAAATGATATAAATGACGTATTTGAAACTGTTACAAGCTGCTAAATTCAAGGAAAAATACGAAAAATTTCAATAATTTAATTTTAATTCCATATATTAATATAATATTAATTTTAATTTCATATCAAAATTTTATTATATCGGTTACTAAATTGTTACAGCTCTCGTCCTCGTTACTGTATACAAAGTTGTACTCTTATTACGAAGGCATGTACGTTGGGTATCGTATTTCGACATTTTACTCTTTCAAATGCATTTTGTATAGATTCTTTTAATTGGTCCAACAATAAAATATTGTTAGGATAACAATATGTTTTGAGTTGTTTTTTTGAATCCAATAACTTGTACATGTTATTCAGACATCATCTAGGAACATGATAATCGTTGTACATTGTTAGTTTATGTCAGTCTCAAATACATGTACACAACACAGATCTCTAAATTTCGCGAAGAACAGGTGACTGAGAGGCGTCTCTCGAGTGCAAAGGGTTAATCTTTTGTTTATGGGAAATCATTTAACATTTGCTTGTACGTAATTTTTATAGACATTTCATATTTTTAAATATTGCGGTACTAACAATGAAAATTTACGTAATTTACATATTTGTACGGCTGTGTTAGAGAAGATAGACGTTACAATATATGTAATGGTTAATTAGATCCACATTACTTCCGACTACTAGTTTGGTAGACTCGTTACTTTGTCTTTATCTTGTTGACTTATCTTGTGTAATAAGTGAGAATTATTCGTAACTAGTTAACCTGTAACTTCCAAAAAAATTAAATGGTGATTATACTCCAAACGGAGGTATGAAGAAACCAATTCTTAACCTAGTCTCTTTATGAGAGTTGATGTTAAAAAGTAGATAGGATTTATGCAATATCCCGGTCGTTTCTAAGAGAACATTACATAAATACATAATTAGTCTGCAATTATAAACGATGTGTCTAGAATGTGCCTACAGAAGTTCAAAATATTCAAGTACATATGTGTTCTTACTCGGTTACATAGGGTTTTATTAATTTCTTGTATTGCGATTTATTTATGTGCAATGATGCCTAGTAAATAGAAACTTAGGAACAGTTTGATGGTTCATATAAAAGATGATCTTTGCCATTTCTTTTTGCATTCTTAATTTATTCGTTGCTCCTTGATCTACCATTATTACACGTGTGTTTGTAAATACTCGGTATTTTAATTTTTATTTAACCATAAGTTTAGTGCGTATTTAGAAGAAATATAGTACATTTCTCGAAATATATTACGCTATTTTGTGAAAATATAAAGGTTTTTAATGTATCTTCATTTATAAAACTTATAGACCTTTATTTATTTATCCTCTGTAGAAGCTAGAAAATTGATTTGCTCCCAATTAATTCATATGAGCCGTTCACAGCACAAATTGATTAACTCCATGAAACAAAAAGTGGAGAAATGCTGTGAAAAAATGTATATTGTTTTTTAAAATTCCCTTTATAATTTAAATCGAAATAAATATCGTAGAATGCATAAATACAAATGTAACTTTCATCTGACGGTATATAAAATTTATAAGCAAAAATAGCCAAAAGGTAATCATTAATAATGTTATCATTTTTACGTTACTGGAAGAGTTAATCGATTTGGCAAGTGAAAAAAGTAATAAATTTAAATTTTACTAAATTTTACTTAAATTCTGATAAGACGGCACTAAAAAATTCACCGTTATCGTTCATGGCTTGCTAGTGCATTCGAGTTGCATTATTGCAACGATTTACATTAGATTAAAGTGACCTCTGAAATAAATTATTTATTATTCAGTGGCCAAAAAATTTTTGTCGTTTAATGGTGTTAATCTTAATTACCAAGGAAAGTTATTATAAATATAAAAAGTTACGACTATACCAAGTGCTTTGACACTTAAATTTAAGATTTTTCAAAAAGTAAAGTTAATCGATTCGTGCAGTGAACGATTCACATAATGCTGCAGACAAAAATATTTAAGAAAAAGTTACTATTTTTGGAAAATTTTCGTAAATATAGTAAAGTTCGAAGACACTTATTCATTTGTTTTCTAGACCTAACGTGATAGAAGATTTTTCATGTGACTCGATCGTTAGGATACTGTACCACTGTGTACCACCACTGGACAACTGAATTTCCTTTCTTTATACTTTTTGTTTATATTTATTTATATTTTGTTACATCTTTCCTACTGGCTACATCGTTTCGAGAATCGAGCAATGTTCCGTTCTCTTATTTTAATTTTACATTGTAAATCATAGCGAAAAATTTAGCTATACTTTGTTCCTAGAATAATATTAAGGAATTTATGTATGACATACATTACTGACCTCTTAACGGCTCATATAATGTAGGTTTTATTATAGTTAGAAATGAGATTTATAATATGGTTTAGTTAGTATCGTCAAAACCAATTATGTATGATGTATTTCCTCAATCACGATACAAGAAAAATTCACTAAAAACGGTTCTAAAACGAAAATAAATAAAGGTAGATATTCTTTCTCCAAAAAAACCAATAAAATTGACAAGGATCATTTTCGAAATGATTATTCAAAAGCCTTTTTTTTTTTACATATTCGTCTTATTTAAAACGCTTCGTTTTTTAATTATTTCTGACAAGTGCAGCTCGTTATGCCTATTTGGCACAGACAGGATTAGAATTAGCAAGACAGCAGGAGGAATGGAGGATTGAAATATGTCGTTCCTGCTGTTCGCCCTTGCGCAAGTGGAAGTGTCTTCTCCGGAACATTTATTCAGATTTTAATCAACATGTCATCCTGTGTCGAATGTTGAAAACGTCTCTCAGACCAGGGCGATTTATGGTAGTATTTTTCCGCGAGTCACTGCTAGCTGAAGGTATATATACGTATGACTGCCTAGCGTACCAGCTGACTGCAGAACAAGCTGGCATTTCCCATAATTTGGACCCGCAGATATTAAAACTGAGTTGAAGGTCAAAAAATTCGAAAAGGTTTTATGAATGTCCATATTGTTCTGTTGGTCGCAAAACTTTGCAAATATGAAAAGTCGAATTCTGTAAAATTGCTGTTTGTAAGTTGAAATTTCTTCAAATTTTCCTCGCTTTGTTCCTACATTTCGCAATTACCATAAATTTTGGTCTAATTTTAATTTTTCTATTTCTTTATCTTCCATTTTTTAGTCGCAAGTTTTAATTCCATTTTTAAGTTTCGTTCTTTTCTTTATTTCTTTAATTAACGTAAAAGCTCGAAAATGATTATCGGTTACATAAAAAGTTGAATTGTGCGGCTTTGTGTAAGTTTCAAATTCTTTTGAAGTTTTTATCATTTTAATTTTTCATTTCTCGATTCTTTTTAATTTTTTCTATTTCCAGTCTTTTCGTTCTTTATGTTCTGTTTCCTATTTTCAAGTTTTACGGTTCATTTTTTTATAAACTCTGTTGCCTGAGGTAAAAGATCAAAAACGTGTACAAAACGTGTACGAAACATGTACAAGTTCAGCTCGTTTTATAACTAGAAATTTTTTAATGTTTAGCTTTGTACGAACAGCACAAAATATATCTTTAAATATCTTTTTCATTAAATTTATAAAAGGATGTATAATTGTTACAATTGTTTATTAAGATTTCAAGTCGACTCCTCAGATTATGTTCAATTTATTATATTTTTATTGCCTTGCAGCTTGCAAAAAATATGGTTCATATATCCAATTTGTATTACAGAAATGGACGATATTGAAAAATAAAAATTTATTTTGTGTCTGAAAATTTATTAAGGTATATGTAGGATGGCGAATACTGGTCTTGAGACACCGAAAATTCACGAAAGAACAAGATCACGATAACGCAAACTCAAAA
>NW_016911392.1:108305-171016 GCF_001483705.2 Eufriesea mexicana | reverse complement strand
AAAGACGCACTCTTTTAAAACTCTCTTTCCAACACCAAGCGACTCACGCTTGTGCTGGTCACAACCGATTTCAAAGGACTCTGTTTTGGTTGTCAAGGACCAAACTTTTATGCTTTCCTTAACCTACGCTTCACCTCCCCGTAGAGGAGTCACGCAACTTAATTTTGTGATATAGAATAACTTTTCGATTTCCTTCTAGAAGATATCGATCGGTTTACAATTTGTTTTTGTTGGCAATAGCCGATTTACGATTTCTTTTGGTATCCGACATATATAATAATTACTATAATACTAAAAAAATTTATTAAGGGGTATATAATACTACTACTAAGGTATATAATACCACTATAACTAACTATATAATAACTACGATAGATTCGCTTTAATATCGTCGAGGACCAAGAAACTTTATAATTCTGTTTAACTAGAATTGCTAAATTCTGTGCTTGGAAAGCAGAGAAACGAAGGTTGCATCGTGTACCTTGCTTTTGTTTGTAATAGCGAAATAATTTCCATCTTACCTCGCATACGCAATATTACTACGTTTTTGACGCAAATTTGAATTTAACGTTTACTCAGAATTTCTCTTGTTATCGTGTTGTGCAATAATATTGTTTCCTGTAAGAGAATAATACTCGTTATCTAACGTGACTCCTTCGTAATAGGTATACATAATGCCGATAGATTATATCACGTTATTCGGTTACAAAGCAAAGGCAAATCGGTGTTTGCTTTATATGGTTTTATTTCTTTCACCTGTTGAGTAAATATGTATGTGTAATAGTTAAATATGGAATTAACAATGATCTTGAGCTCCTGATTTAAATAGTACGATTTCAATTAATTATTTAAAAAGTAAACATGTTTGCGATTTCAATGATTTTCAATCTCTCAGACGTAAATTGTGATTTTGGAAATTTTTATCTGCCCGAGTAATTACAATCGAGCAATGAAGAGTATACTCCTCAAACATAGAGTAAATGCATCTACTGTAAATTAGAGTTACAACGAAATAGCAAAGAAACCAATCCAACGAGTTAATTTATTTCGAAGAATTAATTTGTTTCGAAGAAACGATAATTTTATTATTTCAAAATTCATTAATATGACAAATATTGTGACTATAATTTTAAAAAATTCATAATTAAAGGAAGTAAGAAATAATAATGGAAAAATATAAACTTTCTCGGAAAAGATGATGCAAAAAAATAAAAGCATAGGTCAGATGCGGAAACATGGAAGATGACAACAAATATTGGGAAACTGAGGAGAGGAGGAAATTCATACTATGCAAAGAAAAGGCTGGTACATTATGGCATATGGTTAAAGAATGCAAAGAATTAAACAGAATAGGCTTCAGCACACAAAAAATAATATCAGAGGATACAAAGAGGAAGTTATAGAATGTGTAAAGTATTAGATAGGAAAAGAAAAGAAAAAAGCTTAATAACTGAATAACATTATATAAAGTAACGATAATGAGAAAGTGCAATAAGAGGATAAAAAGGAAAGAACGAATATATATAGGAAGAAGAATGCATGTATGGAAGAGTGAGGAGTGAGAGAGAGTGAACACGGAGTGACTATACAGGTAGAGAAATAAGAATAGGCTAGATGAAAGGACAATAAATAAATAAATAGTATAAATACATGAAAATCAATGGCAATAAAGAAAAAGCAAAGAAATGTAAGATATAAATAAAATACAGGTAACCCTCCTATAACACGGTAGATAGGTTACTAGAGAATGCCGTGTCGCGTGAAACCGTGTTGTACGAGACCCAGAGCCAGTACAAAAAGGGGGGTTACGTTCCGAAAACTTACTAAAAACAAATTATTTTTTAAATTCTACATAGATAACTTAATTTTTATTAAAAATATAAATGTATGTACAACACGAAACAAAACAAAAACGAAAATATTATTTTAATTTAACGCAACTTTAATTTAATAAATTTCTTCATCGTCATTGCTCATGTAGAAGTACAGTGTTGCGCAAAGGTTTTTGCAATTTTCTTATCGTGTTAGAGCGAAACTGTGTTATAGAATACCGTGTTGTAGGAGGGCTACCTGTAGTTGTATTATACCATGCTAGATTAAGTCATATCACGTTATGTTGCATTATATTATATTATACTGTATATGTAGGTGTATAGAGGTAAGGGTGGATATGTATGGGTATGTATGTATATATGAACGTTTGTACCACAAGGCACATGTGTATGTGTGATTATATATAGGTCTTCTATGAACGAGATGAATAGTAAAAGAGAGATACAAGGTAGACTTCATGTAAAAGCAAGTCCATTTCCTGGCAGTATAAGCTGAAATAAATAAATCTATCTATCTATCTATAAACTTTCTCAGAAAATAAAAATTAAGTAAATAACATAAACAGGAATTAAAGTAAATTAGAATAAATTTCACAAAGGTATTCATTCCACAAAAATCTATCGTATCTGGAACAGTAAATGAAAATATTTTCGAATCTAATCTATCTCGATATTTCACGTGGTTCGATATGATACGTATATGCTCATTGATAAGCATTTTGAAAATCGCTTTGTAAAACGATTGCTAATCGCTTGAAATGAGCTACTGTAGGAGTATAAATATTTCTATGGCTCATTGTGCATCGTATACGACGGAGAACTCGAATCACTCAGAATATATGTACATAATTCGAAGTCTAGAACTCTTGAAAGTATTGACAAGCCTTGAATGTCTCGAAAGCCTTTACTCGAGAGTTTCGATTGCATTTCGAAAGCGACTCGACTGTTGTCTTGCGATCGAGGAGATCGATCACTCATGATAATGAAACAATAGATGCATATAAATAATGTAGTGACGAAATTTCTTTTGTCCTTTATGTTTGCCGAGTAAAATTTTTACCGATGTAATTATGAGATGTTTTTGAATAATTATATCGATTAATACTAGAATCAAACGAGTCAAAAATGACTTGTTTCGGACATTTTATTTTTCCAAATTACTGTTTCTGACAATGTTAACGTTGATTTTTATTCAAATTGGTAAATAATTATGCATATTTATTTTCACCGTTTTATTACAATTATTATAATTTGTATGTATAGCTTGTGTATTGTGTAATTATCATAACTCCAATGTTAAAATTACAAGCGCGATTTAACATAAAGCACAAGCTTGTATAGCGAATTTTAATCAGCTGTTTTCTCACTTAATGTAGGATGGCGAATACTGGTCTTAAGACACCGAAAATTATCGAAAGAATAAAGAACACCAAGATAACGAAAATACACAAAGATGTACTCTTTTAAAACTCTTTTTCCAACACCAAGCAACTCACGCTTGGGCTGGTCACAACCGATTTCTAAGGACTCTGTTTTGATTGTCAAGGACCACGCTTTTATGCTTTTCTTAACCTAAGCTTCACCTCCCAACTTAATTTTGTTATATAAAATAACTTTTCGATTTGCTTCTAGAAGATATCGATCGGTTTACAATTTGTTCCTGTTGGCAATAGCCGATTTGCGATTTCTTTTTGTATCTTACACTAATAAATAAATAAATATAATTTATCAAGACTTGCAACATTTCAGATTCAAGACTTTTAAAATTCGAATCATACTCGAAACTATTTAAATCATAGTGTTCAAAAGTTCAAATAGTGTCAAAGTTGAAATTCGAATGACCATCGCTACTTACATCTACCAACCAAATGATAACGAAAGTATAAGAATTAAGTTTAAATTAACCATTTTATTTGTCTACCTATCATATATGAATCAGCAAAATCAGTATAATAATTCTGCAGATGTTTTCTAATCGATTAATCAAAATTTGTTTAAAATTTTGAGTTTCAATCATAATGAATGTCTATATATTGCATAGATTACCTTGTCGTTGTCGTTGTTAGTACTAAAACTCGTGCATCTTACACTATAGTAAATTACTATAATGGAAAACTGTATGATATCGTGAATTAAGTTTGTTATCAAATCGTTAACAAATCTAATATATATTCGAAGTATAATTCAAATAAAAAGAAAGAATCGTACGTGGTCCTAGAATAGTTAGAAATCATCAGAATCGAAAATAGTAAATCGAAATTTTTTAAATTAATTACCAATTTTTCTGCAGTTTTGGCATATTGAACTACGTTCTGGTGTCATATGGGAGAATTTACAATGAGACTGTTGAACATTAATCTTTATTGCAACGAACTGATAGCAAAAGTAACACGAACGGATCACGTGCTAGGTACTTCTATAACTAACAAGGCTGATTTCCAATCATTCGCATCCCGCCTGACGCGTGGCCGGTACTTGCTTTCTTATCTTCCTTTGTCTGCAGGCCATTGCGAGTAATTTGCGAACATTTGCATACCACTTTATCTTTTATATTTCGTATGCAATGTACAGGCCACAATTTTTTCTCGTATATGTGGTATCGTAGACCCCAAGAGGGAAAGGGCCGGAAAGAAAAAGTGGACAAGACGAAAGTCAAACCACCCATTGGGTAAAACGTTGGTCGCCGAACAGTTTGGTGAGAATTAGATAATAAAATAACACAGGCTAGTATAAATTTAGAGAAACCACGTATTTATTAGCTTTCCATGACCATGTGAACAGTGGAACGTCTTATAGGCGACTGATTGATCGACGAAAAAGCAAAGGGTGACAAAAGGCTACCGTGCGAAGTCGACAAATGATTTCTACTGATTGGAATTGGAATAGCAGAGTAACGCAGAGCAGTATGAATTTGGGTAGTGACGCATTGCCGTTAACTACACAAATTGATTAACTTCATAAAAGAAAAAATGGAGAAATGTAATGAAATAATGTATATTGTTTTTTAAAATTCCCTTTATAATTTAAATCGAAATAAATATCGTAGAATGCATAAATACAAATGTAACTTTCATCTAACGGTATATAAAATTTAGAAGAAAAAATAGTCGAAAGGTAATCGTTAGTAATGTTACCATTTTTACGTTACTGGAAGAGTTAATCGATTTGGCAAGTGAAAAGAGTAATAAATTTAAATTTTACTAAATTTTACTTAAATTCTGATAAGACGGCACTAAAAAATTCACCGTTATCGTTCATGGCTTGCTAGTGCATTCGAGTTGCATTATTGCAACGATTTACATTAGATTAAAGTGACCTCTGAAATAAATTATTTATTATTCAGTGGCCAAAAAATTTTTGTCGTTTAATGGTGTTAATCTTAATTACCAAGGAAAGTTATTATAAATATAAAAAGTTACGACTATACCAAGTGCTTTGACACTTAAATTTAAGATTTTTCAAAAAGTAGAGTTAATCGATTTGTGCAGTGAACGGCTCATATAATGGGGGTTTTATTATAGTTAGAAATGAGATTCACAATATGATTTATTGTTAGTTAGTATCATCAAAACCAATTATATATGATGTCGTACTCCATGATCATCGTTGCTATTGATAGGGTAGTAGGTAGAAAGAGGACAGGAAAAAGAAGGGATGAGCGTTTCGTCCCGGGCCTGCTAGTGGACTCGTCAAGTAAGGCTTTCTCTAGCACTTAGGTGGCATAGGAATTTCTATGGGAGGTCGAGGATTCACCGAGGACTTGCGAGAAAGTCCTCGAACCTTCTTCAAATAGGAATTCATCTATTGGCGAGAGTGAAAACGTTGGTCCCTACATTAGTTCTTATCAGGAAAGTTACCTTAATGTTCGTGATCAATGTCCTAACCTTTTATAATTGTTATACCATTTCACTCATACATTAGGAAACCTTGTATGTTATTTTAGGTGGTATTATTTTAGAAGTTTGAATCCAATGTGCTTACTTTGTGCGTTATAATTTGAGACTCAAAGTGTTGAAATATTATCGCAAGCGACTGTATGTATAATGAGACGATCTAAAGTTTCATTGCATATGTATTTGATTAGTCTCTCTATCGAAGGAATCCGAAACTCGATATAGGTTAGGTAGGTGTTTCGCTATTTGGATCCGAATCTATATAATATCCGAATACTCAGGTGTTCAGATATTTGGTTTAAATTGGTTGGCTATCCTCGAGTCTCCAATACCCAAGTATTCACAAAACGAATATACGAGAACCTAGTCGATAATCCAAGTATCGACCTAGCCCTGGTATAAACTAAAGTGTCAATATGGCAGTTAACACAAACTGTTCGAAACTATGAAGTGGTAGTGTAAGAGAGTAGGAGAGAGAAGGATTAATAATGAATAAGGGAAAAGGAGAGGAAGATTTTATTGGGGGTTTACTAATGGATCCATCAGCAAAGCTTCCTAGCAGGCTCGTACTTTAGACATCGTAATGGTAGAGGTGAGTTCACAGGATATGTGTATTTGCATAAAAGGGTCAATTAGATGAGGATTTCCAAGTATTCCCTTTGGTGTGAATCCTTCTGGTGAGCGAGTGTACGATGACCATTGTATATGCATGTCTCTGCGTATAAGCTTTGACATTACTGCCATCATATGTTTGTGTTACTCTCAAACGTGATATTACGTGTAAATCTATCATACTTGGCAAAATGCTAGCACAATCTACGATTTCTCGTATTTTTTGAATCTAATGCTATGTATGAAAATTGTACATACGTATTCATATAGAATATTCTTACTTTATCCCCTTATTTGACTATGTTTGCATTAACACGATTCTAATTTCACGTAAAAATTCCTTTACCTCGTGTTAACACAGATTTACTTTATTCGCTGAATTTATGTAAAACCGCGTATATTCGAATTTTATAAAATTATTTGTAAATATTGTAGACATTTATTAATTCGAGGATAAAGAAAAATTGGAGAATTTTTTTACCGATTTTTATGAAATAATTTGTTCCTTAATAGATCAATAATGTATGTTATACATAAATTCCTTAATATTATTCTAGGAACAAAGTATAGCTAAATTTTTCGCTATGATTTACAATGTAAAATTAAAATAAGAGAACGGAACATTGCTCGATTCTCGAAACGATGTAGCCAGTAGGAAAGATGTAACAAAATATAAATAAATATAAACAAAAAGTATAAAGAAAGGAAATTCAGTTGTCCAGTGGTGGTACACAGTGGTACAGTATCCTAACGATCGAGTCACATGAAAAATCTTCTATCACGTTAGGTCTAGAAAACAAATGAATAAGTGCCTTCGATATTTACTATATTTGCGAAAATTTTCCAAAAATAGTAACTTTTTTTTAAATATTTTTGTCTGCAGCATTATGTGAGTCGTTCATTGCACAAATTGATTAACTCCATTTTTTGAAAAATCTTAAATTTAAGTGTTAAAGCACTTGGTATAGTCGTAACTTTTTATATTTATAATAACTTTCCCTGATAATTAAGATTAACACCATTAAACGACAAAAATTTTTTGGCCACTGAATAATAAATAATTTATTTCAGAGGTCACTTTAATCTAATGTAAATCGTTGCAATAATGCAACTCAAATGCACTAGCAAGCCATGAACGATAACGGTGAATTTTTTAGTGCCGTCTTACCAGAATTTAAGTAAAATTTAGTAAAATTTAAATTTATTACTTTTTTCACTTGCCAAATCGATTAACTCTTCCAGTAACGTAAAAATGATAACATTATTAATGATTACCTTTTGGCTATTTTTGCTTATAAATTTTATATACCGTCAGATGAAAGTTACATTTGTATTTATGCATTCTACGATATTTATTTCGATTTAAATTATAAAGGGAATTTTAAAAAACAATATACATTTTTTCACAGCATTTCTCCACTTTTTGTTTCATGGAGTTAATCAATTTGTGCAGTGAACGGCTCATATAATATTATTACTACCACTTTTCCCTCTAAAATTGAATTTCATTTATAATCATACACCGACATATACTATTTTGCAGTTTCTCGAGAAACTATGAAAAGCGCTATTGTTTTATCGCATATTATACGTTATTGCTACTGTTCTTAAGTCGTGGACATTAATGCTGAATTTATCATGGCTGGTTAAATAACCATTTTAAAACTTTTCATTAAAAAATATCGCAATCAACGTAATCGCTTTCGTCAATGGATTTCACGACTTTTGTTATAATATATGCATACTACATTTTTTAGCATTTGTTTCTCTTCTTATTTCGTAGATTCTAAAATTCGTGTGTAGTCCCTTTCATCTACCACTACCTGTTATTTTATTGCTTGAAAAATTTTTGCTCTTTTATATCATGGAAATAAGGTATCGGAGGACAATAAAACCATTAAGGACTGTTTCAACTGTCAGAAATATGATCGTAGAAAATGTATAATGACAAAACCTTTAATTTGTAGAAATTATAGTAGATAAAAATTAGATATCTGTTGTTACTTCCTTGTATACTAATTGCAAGCTGTATAACTATTATTCCTTATTTCTCCAGTTTATTTAAAGTCAAAATGAAAGAAGATTAATTTATTTTGTTTTTGTCTAACATTTATTTTGTTTATTAATTATTGTTCTCATTAAAATGACTATTATTTGCATTCAGTTGCAAAAATAGAGCTTTTGTTTAAAGACTACTCATTTGTCCGATTCGGTAGAAATAGCTAATTGTTAGCAATGTCAGCATCGACAATACTTATTATTTATTTTTAACCGAATCCTGCTTTTAAAATTGGGAATATATTTCTCATTTCCCAGTATTAATTTCAACTATTTAACTATTTAATTTAAAAAATTTAAATTATTTAACCCTTTGCACTCGAGAGGCGAGTCTCAGTCGCCATTTAATCAGATTCTAATGATCGTTATTAATTAATATCTCGAATTTAAAATTGCCCAACGACGCGTGGAATATCGAGGTAAAATAATCCTTCACCTTATTGTTAATTTGCACTTCTTATTTACCGTTTTAAAAATATCGTCGACTTTATGGCAGAAAATCTTCGAATTATTATGTTTTTGTAACGAAAAGATCGAGTGCAAATGGTTAAGTTCACATTCATCTATCAAATGTTTGAATTATTTTCGTCAACGGATAGACGTAGAGATAGTATGTAACGTAACGTAACGTAAAAAGAATAATTAGGAATTTCGTTAGCAAGTTCATGACACGTTTTCGAAACGGCAGCCCGGTTTTTGAAACTTTTAATGACTTTGATGTTTGAAATAAAATTTAAACTTTATATAACTACGTTCGATATACGCATAAACTAGTTTGCGTATTATTTAGTTAAAACGTAGGACGCATTTTTATATCTCAACTTTAATTGAAAAGCACGGGTAACGTTGATACTGTCTAGGAAATCTGTAGATTAACGGAAATTCGTACATTATCGTTGACATATATCATTCATGAGGCACGAACGTAATGAAACGACGTTGTTACGCGTTGATCGAGCGGTCACGATAAACTGCCATGACGTAATCCACGTGATTTGAATGCCTGATATTTATTTTTCACGTACGTAAATGCAATTTCATTCGAGAAGACCACGTTTTACTTTCTATTTCTTTGTTTTATTCGAGTAACATAATAAATCTTTAATTGCGAGTATTTATTTCGCGAGCATTTATTTATCTGAATATTTTCAACCCTTGACTTCCACAGTTTCCGTTTCTTCTTTCTCCTTTATTTACTCGTTACTTTCTATCTTTTTAGTATAGCATGTTTCAAATTATCCAAATTTATTAAATTCCGCATTGCCCTATAGATTTTTACCTTTTTAAAAGTATATTTGTTTGTTTGAAATATATTCATTCGTTTTTATTTTAGATTTACTAAATGTCGAGTTACTTGAAAATATTATAATTTCCAAATAAATAGTTACGTTTTCACTGATCGAGGTTGTTAGAGTTGATGCTGAAACCATAGGAAGTGGTTTGCGATGCTTGATTAATCATTCCTTAAAGAGACTTGTATTTTTATAAATTTTGTTTTCTATCAGAGATCGTGTTTATAGCATAACACTTATTTTAATATTTTTATTTTTGATAATTCTAAAGACTTTATTATTTTGCGTTACGACTACATCTCCGAAGGTTAAACGTGCCTCGCCGCCCTTCCAGCGGATTAAGTCATACATCTAACGAGGAGACTGCAAGGCCTTCGAATCACCGATTTGATTCAAATTTTGTAGGATTGTAGATTTAGTTGGTGGTTTAGTTAGTATATGATTACAGCACTCAATAATTTTTAAGATATTTGCAATCGTAGATTTATCGTAATTTTTGTTCTATTCTACTTAGAGAGGTTACCATGTAATGGTTTGATGTATTGGTAACAAACTTCTAGTATTCCTACGCGGTAGGGCCTAGGTTCAACTTTGGAGAGGACAGGGGATAATCTTTTTCTTTTGTTGAAATATATACGTGTGTTAGCAACACTCGAAAGTTGCTATATGTTATATGTTGTGAACGTTGGCGGGCCTTAATATATGGCATTCTACGACTTAATTTCTATACGATTTCTTATTTACCGTTTTAAAATTATCGTCGACTTTATGGCAAAAAGTCTTCGAATTGCTATTTTCCTGTAACGAAAATATCGTCAAATGCAAAGGGTTAATATTTCACAAGCAAATATAAGTGATTTAGACCACTTTCATAATCATAGGCACATATGTCCTTCCGACACATTTTCGTCCAATCACAAAACGACTTTTCCTCTACTAACATCCACTCTTAACTAATCCAAGCGAACTCGAGGAAACAATGAACAGAACACGACGAGACATTACAAGAATTAGAAAACAAAAATCAGTACGCATTCGACACACGGAATATCTTTCGACACCTTATAAATATTGTAAAACGCGTGTCCAAAACGATACTCCGCTAACATTTCACATTTAACTATTACACAGGTTAGTTACAAATAAATAATCTATTTCAAATTATACTTGTGACCTGTAAAAATATAAAACTAATTAAGCAATATTAAATTAGCGCGTGCTGAATTCTTGACAATTGGAGAAATTCAATTGATTGATTAGATTAGACAATAAATTTCATTAGATCTCGAAATTATTATTACTAAATTGCTAATGCTTCCTGTTAAAAAATAGACTAAACGTGGTTTCTCCAGTTATTAACGCCATTAAAAGAAAAGAGACGTAAAAGATAGTAATTTGAAGTTAAATATGTAAATGTGTGTAAAATGAAGTCATACTGAGAGTGATTTCCATCGGAAAGAATGCCGATATAAAAAGAAATATTTATATGAATGAATGACTCATTGAAATCTTTTGTTTGATTTGTCATTGAGCAGGTTCAATGATGTCAGGCTCGTCACCAATAATGGCGTAATCGTCACTTGCTATTTCTTTCTCTAATTCGTTCTTAGAAGGATAATACTGGGGCATCAGTTGTCAATTTTTAAGAAATTTGACACAGTTACAGTGCAATTGGAAATACTTGACACGAAATATCCGAAATATGATGTTAACCCTTGGCACTCGAGATCAGATTCTAAAAATCGGTGTTAATTAATATATCAAATTTAAAATTACCAAACGATGCGTGGAATATCAAAGTAAAATAACTTTACGTCTTAATTTGCATACGATTTCTTATTTGCCATTTTAGAAATATCGTCGACTTTATAGGAGAAAGTCTTCGAATTACTATTTTTCTGTAACGAAAAAATCGCCGAGTGCAAAGGATTAAATATCTTTCGTTTGAATTTTTTTGGATCAATAAAATGACTGTAAGACATAAAGTGGAGAACATTATTTAAATTTGTCATCGAGTATTTGATTTCTGCACTTATGGCAGAATTTTTACAAAATTTTATCGTGTTTTTGTCATTTGCAAAACCATATTTTTGACAGATTTCTGTATATTTTGATAAACTAGGTTAGGTTAAGTTAGGTTAGGTGCACAAAAATGGACATAAATGGATATTTGTTTAGGCATGGACAAAATTGTATTCATCATATGTACACAGATACTAATTACGAAAATTCTATAGTAAATGAAAAAGTATATTATATCTTTTACTGATGTGACAAGGACAAAATAAGTAAAATTTTGATTAATTTGCCAGAAGATAAAGATAGCAGTAGTAAGTTTGTCGTTTCAACTTCAAAGTGATTCTAAGAATTTCGTTTTTAACAATTTCTTACGAATCTTAGAATTAATATAATTCTTACGAATTATCAAAATGATTAGAAGCAATTTTTATTTATTTTTATTTGTCAGTTTTACGGAAAAAATATCGGTATCCTTAATCAAATAATTAGATATTATATTAATATATTGCATACAGGTTTTAAAAATTTTAATCTCTTCCTTATGGCATATGGGTTGAATTGCACAATCTATTTGCTATAAAGAAAAAGAAGAAAAGAAACCAATTTTTGTCTGAACGTTTTTTAAATTCCAACTTCTCTTAATCTTTTATGGACTCTTATCTGTGGACGTCCAACTATTTTGATGGTTCTGGACACGTGTCAGTTGCAATTAAAAATTAAAAACTATTGACAAACATAGCAGTTCACTTTGAATTCTGATCCAAATGTTTCCAGAGCGATTTATCTCATCTTTGCGTTGAATTTCTTAAACAAAGCTTCGCTCCTTCAAAGCGTATTTTTGCGTGACTGCAAAGAGCTAATTCCTTGCTAATTTTCTCCCTTCCACACGCTTTCCAATTTACCATTGCTTTGTATATAAACAACAACTGATGTGCAATAAGCGTATAAAATTACTTCTCCAAGTGCATAACAGTATTATGACAGAACCGTAATTTTCAACGTTGTCACTATTCTGAACATGCTGGCCCTGTAGCTGCTTCCATCCCATTGCTTTGTTAATTTTGAAACGAGCTTGTATTTGTAATTGCACTGCATATTTTATCGGCATCTGTTGTTAATAATGTTGCGAATTCAGTTTCAATTTCCTGACGTTTAGTAATTATGTAAGTGTTTCGGTTGGAAATTATTAATTTTATTGTTAGTGCTTTGAACCTCTGTTTCAATTAATGCGATGATTCTGGTGGAAATAGAAATTTTAATGGTCCATAGTAATTAACGGACGAGCAACATGAGTTTCTCCGAATAAAGCATGCGTTGTTACTAGATGTTAATTGGAACAAAGCATATTATTACATTATTTATAATTGTTTGTGGTCAGTGAGAATGCTTTCATTTATCTGTAGTCTCTACTTCCGTCGTAATCTCATTTACGAATTCGGTATAACTTTTTACGACACTTGAGAGTGGATTCTTGAAATACTGTGCATCCAATGCTCTAGAATTTTGTTCATGTGTGTAGGGTCGGATTTTGGGTGGTGTAGCGTCCTACGGTATCGAATCTCTTCGATTTCCAAGAACGCTTATCACGCGCCAAATTAATATTGCGTGACTAGTTGTGATAATAAGGATCCAGAATGTGTGTGATCAAAGAGAGTGTTTATTTACAGAAAAGCGTAGAATAGTTATAATGTAGACGTTAACGGAGTACCGTTTCGAACACGCGTTTGTATGTGCAATTTAGATGTTTGAAGGATTGGTGCCGAAGACGAACTGACTTCTCGATTTTGCTGTATGTCCTGTCTCGTCGTGTTCGGTCCGGAGTTTTCTCTAGTTTAGTTCTGATTGGGTAAAATAGATGTTGGTGGTGGAAAGGTAAAGAGTTTTAATTGGACAGAGGGTGTGACATAAGGACCTTTGGCTAAGGAGTAGGAAACTGTCAAGGAGCCGATTTCTGATGGTCAATGACGTGATTTATAAGTGCCGTCCGTCCGTCGCTTGTTGGGTCTGTCACAAGTGGGTCCCATCTGTCGCGCCTGGTACCAGTAAAATTCCTAATTTTGCTTTACCTTTATAAACTTAATCCGCTAGAACGGCGTTGAGGCACATCGAACCTCCGGAATTGCAGTCGCATTATAAAATATAAAATAAACCGTTAGGTTTGGCAAAAGTGCAAGCCCTAGAATAAAATTATGTTATAAACTCTACTTAAGATAGTATTGTTGGTTTCTTAACCTTGTTAGCGCCGAACCGCGATATATCGTCGTTTGCTACACTTGTGAAAAGTGCCAACGACGATATATTGTTACGTATGCAACGGCGCCTTATTCCTCGCATTGCGAGAAAGTTTTATCTTAATATAAATTTATAAAACGTTATAAACGGTCTAATTTCATTCCAAAAGAATTTAAAAGATTGTTTCTGGGTTTAACTTTTTGTTATATTCTATGCCGGTTGGTGTCGAGGCTCTATATACGCTAGAGCAATAAGGTAAAAACTCGACGCGGGATAGTTTCTTGGGACCGTAATCACAATATGTTTATGATAATTTAGTGGGTGTAAGAACTGTGCTCTTTCAATTAGGTGCAGTAACGACGGTTTATTGACGCGAGTATGTGAAAAAGGTAGAAAAAAGCCCGTCAATCCGCGCGCGGGAAGAAAAGTGTTACACGGTGTATGCATCGGTAAGCATCACTGCTAAATAAATTGTTTGTGTGATTAAAAATAAGTAAATATTACATATTTTTAGTAGGCAGATAACTGAATATAAATATTTATAATACTACCAAAATTCTTTTTCGGTGACGTTATACCAAATCTATTTGTTCAGTAATAGATCTGTCTGACGCTTGCCGTGCATCATGGAGTTATCCTTTCGTTCTGAGCTCCGATATTGGTCATTTTATTAAAAGTGGCCGAAAATGTAATACTTATATTCCATATTACGTGACTTACATAAAACTGTGATCAAACGATGATTATTCTTATGTGCAAATATTGTTTGTACAAGAGAAACTTCTTTCTATGTTTTCCATCATGTTTTATATTCATGTTATTTGTATGATTTTCAGTTAATATTGAAATACAATTGGCATTGCATTATTTTTCCTTTCTTCCGTAATACGCTGCATTTTGAATTTTTTAAATATCATTCACAGTTTGATTTTTATTAGCTTTTCCCAAACCTTAGTAAATTTATCAAATTCGTCCGGTTATCTTCGCATAGGCACCCGTTTTTCGCTCGGCACTAAAAGGGTTAAACCATCCATTCTGTCCTTTTTTCACACTTAGGTTTTTCTTCTCAATCATGTCTCTTTCACCGCAACCTCGGTGGACCAGGTACTTTGAACACGTGTCGCACTCAAACTAACTTCCATTCGTCTATCGCACTTGCTAAAAAGATGATAGTCCAATAAACATAATAAATAATAAAAATTAATATTATTATATTATATATAATATTATTATTAAATAACATATAAATAATAATAATATAAATGCATATTATTAGATTATATTAGGATAGATAGTTGTGATAATTGTTGCTCTTCGTCAACTTATATGAAAATTAGAGTCTTTTTTAAATTTACATAAAATATTAAATCTTCTGTTATCAATACTCCTCTGCGTGCAGCTGTAATTATTAGTGAAACACGTTGTGGAGGTTTGGTTAACTTTGATAATTCTTCGATATTTGCTGCGTTACGTTTCTTTAAAGCACAGTTTTACAGTTTTTAATCAAATCAAATCAGCTCCTCGCTTTTTTCGTCCCTGCGAAATATTTTCGAAAGGCTTTGCAAGCTTCATTGTAACTACTATCAAGATAAATACCGCTATCAAATCATGTTTCAAATTATCCTTGTATAAAGTAAACTCTTTAATTTCAGAACGCTTTAAATTTTGTCTGGCAATATTTTCATTTGTGGCCCACTTTTTGTTTATCTTTCATTAAGGTTGAAAATGCTAATTTAATTTTGAAATGCAATTTCGCAGGCACTCCTATAATTATAAATATTTCGTTTGTATAGCAACATTATTCATCTAATATTACTGAACAGAGTAACGAAGTAATAATATTGTATTCTTATAATATGTAACATGAAAATTGTGAATCAAAAACGGTAACGATGAAAAATTTGATAAACAACGTAGTGTGATTAGGTGTTAGGTTGGATATGGGGTTGACACTAATAAAATTTTAATAAACAAAATCTTTAATAAAGAGATTTTAGCTAAAAAAAACAGTATTTACGTTCTTAATGGAATATTTGTTTATGTGCTTATATACTATAGTGTATAAATAGTAGTTTGAGTATGTCTTTATAAATAATGACAAAATATCTGAAAATATCTGAATCTGAAAATAATACAAAATTTGCTAGTCATTTAATACCTTAAATTTAATTATTTGTAATTCTTTAATTATTTTTATTTAATTTTTTTTTTTTCTTTTAATTTCTTTTCACTTATTTTTATTTAAAAGTTACAAGTTTGTTACCTAATTAAGGGTTATTTTAAATCACAAGTATGACTTACATTCTGTACACTGCACTCATTTTTCGCCAGATCTACTTGTTCTGTTGCATATGGCTTCAGGCAAACAAAGCAATAATATTGCCGTCTTCTTCATCACCATATTCATTCCAGTTCTTGTTCTTTGGGTTATCTCCTATTTAAGAATTTTTTCTCTTCCAGTTTTGGGTCACGTATATATCTTACCACTTTTTCCCTGTTTATCTTTATGTTTCGCTTTAATCTTTCCCTTTTCAGACATATCTCTGCACACCACCGCAGATAGCCTTTTCTTTTTACCTATATTTAAACTTTCCTGAGATAGAGCTTTAGGGAAAGGTCTTACGGATCCTGACGTGCAATTGTGATTTAAAACAAATTAAAATGGTCCTCGACTCTTTGAAAACTTTGATTAAACATTTTCACTATCGACTGGTTTAAAGCTTACAAGAAGCGATCGTCGTAGTACTCAAAAGGTTAAATTAAAAATAAAAAAGAAATAAATATCTGTATTACAGTTTTAAAGCATTAGGGTTGAATTAGTTTGCCAGTATAAGTTTGTTATTGATGTTTGTAACTCGATTTTCGTTATATGTATAAACATCATTTGCGTAGATATCTAATAAATTTTAAAATATTTAACTTGTTATACATTCGAACCTATTATTTTTTACAGCAATTTATCTTAAATACGAAGACCCTCGATTGATCCATATACATTGATTTGCTACTTTATAACTCATTTTCGTCATCTATTAAGGCGACTGTCTTTTGAAGAACATTTGCAAATGTAAAAAAAAAACCGTGGAATATATTTTTGTTTCTAATTGAACACAATTCCGTGCATTAAAATATGGAATGAAGGAAAGGTCTACTTTAGATCTACTTTAATTAGAGATGGCAACGATACCTCGATGTTTTACCAACATTGATGGTTTTACCACTGATATTTGAAATTCGATATATCGAAATCATCGATGCCTTTCTTTTTGTCGATTTCGATATTTTTTCATACTTGACAACTTCAAATTTATTCGAGTTAGCGAGTCAATTTAAGAGCTTAACCTTTTGCGGACGAGCGCTACATATATGCGTTCGACGAAATAACCGATAGAGCCGAGGGAAGCATAAATGTGTTACACATAAACGCATTACCATGGTCGAGAAGCACAAATATGCGCCTGTTGTCCCGACCCTAGTAGCCTCGCGGCCCAAGTTAAGTGGTGGACCGTTTTATGTCGTTATTGTCAGCGTCGTTATGAACGAAAATCGCGTTTAAGCAGAAATGAGCGCTGATAGTTTTAAATGACTATCGGCGGTAGCAGCTCAGCTCCATGGTACGGTTTACTCAAAACTGCTCCGTCTGCAGAGGGTTAAAAGAATACGCGATGTATCCTGTACGCGAAGTAAAACATGTCATTTAACACGTTAAGTGCCCAGCCCGTTTTGCTTGCGATTCCGTTCAGGCCAAGACTCGATTGTCAAGTGGCTACCGGCGGCGGGCGAAATGTTCCTAAAACTCAGAGATACTGTACCAATTGTTGTCACAGGGATTCTCGTCCGGCGGCGGGCGAAATGTTCCTAAAACTCAGAGATACTGTACCAATTGTTGTCACAGGGATTCCCGAACGTTAGGTCCAAAGATGGCGAAAAATTTAACACCAAAAGTTAGCACCTTTTGGTCCTAGTCTGGGCCGGTTCCTAAGGACTGGCCTGGTCCCTGGGGACCAGCTTGGCACTTAACGTGTTAAACCAAGTATGTATATTGCATTCCGAATACTGCAATTTCCACTTTTGGAGTTTCGCGGGGTTGTAAGGGTCCGTAATGCGGATGCGACAATGTTGCAGGGATGCGGCCTACAGTAAATTAATTGACAGCTGGTTAGGGTTGAAATGAAGAGTTCTGATGTGCGACTGTTCCTTAGCACTGAATTGATCATCCTGGATTTGTCTTGATTGTCGTAGATTTGAGGTAGAACTCCTTGGTGTGATTGTTGTCTTGTCTTCTTTGGATTTTGATGCAAATGTTATTCTGCATGAATAAACTTGTATAAACTTTTTCTTTTTGAATTATACTACAGTTATATTACGGGTTTCCTCGTAGCTGTACAAATATGACAAATAATGAAGGGCCGGGATAACTCGTAGTAGGCATTCTAAGCCAGGAAACAATCTACGAGATATCTCGTAGTTGGCAGTCAATATGTTAATATTGGTTATGGATAATATTGGGTGTGTGTATTAGCTTCGACGTCTTTCGCTGGTGATGGATGTTTGAACAAATTGGATCCTTTTGCCCATCGTCTCAAGGTTGATTCACTGATCCTTGCTAAGGTTCACCCAAGTGATGGCCGGGTAACAACGAGTTTCCGCGAGTCAAGAGACGCTGGCAATAAATAAATAATCTAGTCCCCCACTTGGGACGTTTGGCTCTAGGGCTGCAACAATGTATTTGATAGGAAATATTATAAGATCTTTATATTTAAATTTATATATATTGATTCAGAAATATATTTATATCCTGTTGCTACATTGGTAGTCAGAAAGATTGCTATTTGAAACAGATTTGATATCGACACAAAAATATCTTTTATTTAGTTCAATAATGAACTGTAGGAACGCATCCGTCGATGCGGAAAAGGAAAGCTAACATATTGTTTCTCCACTCTTAGCGACATCGAGGATCCCTTGTCAATGGGGGCCTAGTGCATGTCATTATGATCAGCATCCTGTGACTCGCGGACACGCGCACCACCTCGAATATTTGGGCTAGGCCCCGGAAAAACAATTCCTTAATGCCCAGAGTGCGGAACAGAGCTTTCCGGAGAAAGGCACCACATGCAATCTGTACCAGCTTCCTTCGCGTAATAAAGTTTCTCGTATTTTCTCTCGAAGTAGTGCCTTCGTTCATTAATACCCACGATATCCCTTCAAAGTTAAGGAATATTTTTAAATAGGATATGAGAGAAATATTCGTATCGTTGAATAAAAGTTTCAGATAAATATAAAAGTTTAATTAAAATCCTCAGAAAAGTTTCCTTTACTACTAACATATCTGTTAATGTTAATAGTATTTTAATTAATCGACGGTTATTAATATCGGCATATCGATGTTCTACTTTTTGTCATCCCGAATTTTAATATTAATAACAAAAGTCTCCACGTGTAACGCTGCTTATTGACCACTTTCAGTTCGTTTTGTGTTGTAAACCTGATTTCTAAAATAACATTGAGAATTAGCAAAATTAATTTAGGTAGTACCACGTACTTTTGTCGAAAATTTCCGTTACAAATTTCAAATTTAAAGCAAAACAGTGAATTCACGAGTTAATTTAACAGCGTTTGTTGGTTGTAATATTAAACAAGAGCTCTCAAGAGGTGTTCCACTTATGTTATTAAAAAGTATTTTACGTATTAAATAATTCTCGTGAATGAAACAGCTTTTAGAGGTAATACTGGACGTAATATTCCGTCATGTTTTTATTGTCCAGATATTGGAGAATTCGTTGAGTACTTTTTTATGAAATTTAATTCTAAATTTTGAAAGGCTAATTAGCCGTAATAAAAACCGTTATTATATGACTGTATGAATAAGAAACGTAATGTAAAACGAATGTTAAATAAAAGAATTCTTAAAAATGACAGTTCAGGCTGGTTGGAATGAATTAAATAATTCATTTCGTTGAAAATTATTTTAGTAAAATAATTTTATTTAAAAATAACGAGATATCTTGGATATTTTTCGGACATTTTTTAAAAGTAAATTACGTAATTCTAAAATGTATATAACGTTAGAAGCAACAGAATATTACTAAAAGTAATATAAATAAATAAATAATACAATTAATTAATAATAATAATAATAACTAATGTAATTAAGTAATATAAAAGAATTTATATAAAATTAATAAAATATTTTAATATCATTAATACCCGTATAAAACCAGACATTGTATTCCATTCAATAGGAACCATTTTTATGCAACTATAAAATGGGATATTCATAAAATGGGATTCTTTATGCGGAGTTTGATTGTAATATAACGTTCGAACAAAGGCATATTTGAGATGCATAAAAGTGAACCGACGATGAAATAATATTTGCAATTATATTTAGAAAAAGGTCACAAGTCATGCATGAACAATGGCTGCGCGATGATAAATTAATTGAATAAGACAAATTAAAAGTTAAAACGCAAGAATCGCTTTTGCGATATTATATAATAAATAATAACCATTTATATGTGGAATTTTTGTTGGTATAAATATATTATCAAAATTATATGATAACAGAAGTAGGTTATTCTTCGTTTAATAATTTACGAAGAAAAATAATTCTTTCAATCAAATTTGATATCTTGCAACATTCTTAAGTCGTGTATGTTTCCTTTTGAGATATCAAATGTTTTGCATTTGGATAATCTGAGATGTTTTGCTATAAATTAATGAAAATTGGCAGGAAATTTTTTACTGCATGATATCAAGTAAGCAGTAAGAAGCAGTTTTGGAGTGTTAGATCTAAATATTAAAATATTAATTTTTTAAATTAAGATTTTAAAGAGAACGGAAGGCATGGAGAAACTTGTTTTAATTTTATATATTTTACAAATATGACTATTTAAAATTTTTATGTACATATGATAAAAATTTTATTTTGTATGAAAGAATACTTTACCGTGTAAATATTTGTTTATTTAAAAAGTAAGTAAAAAATATATAATAATCAAGTCAATTATTAGTAAGAAATGAATTTTACATAAACCGAATGTTGCGTGTAAAATTTGTCATTTATAATGATTATTTTTATAAACGTAATTGCAGGGATCATCACGGATCGATACGGAACAATTTATACAACTTCATAACATTTTCTATCTTCCTTCTGAACCAGAATTCTTTTTTTAAATTTAAGAATCAATGCGTATTCTCCTCGCGGGAGTCATAACTTCTCTAACATATCAAATAAACTTCTCATTTCAGCACGCTAGAGTCTTTTGTGCTTTGCACTAACTTGAACTTTTTACTGTTCAAAACCCGGATCACATTTCGTTGTCGTACTTACCTAAGTTATACATACGAGCACAAGTACCAAATAAACCACTGTTTATCTGTTCGCGTAGAAAATTCTGCTAGAAACATGAAAGAGTGCGGCGTGTCAACTTAGGATTATCACGTGTACCATTATTCAGACTTTTGCATGATGGAACTGCAAACACACGCAGCACTTTGAAGAAGCATTTTAAGAGAATACTGAAATTCTGAAGAAAAATGCTATCAATGACAAATTTTATCAAACGCATTCTTTTCATATAGTAGACATTTCAATATGAGTGAAAAATAAAAGCAAAGCTGTCCATTGTTGAATTTTATTTATAATTAATCGAAGAAATGATGGGGAATAGGAATGTATTACAAATTGACTTATTTTTGTATTTTGTATTTATGTAACATTGTGTCAGTGATGATAATTTGCATAGTGATGTGCATGTTGTTAATAATTCCATTTGGGGTCCAGCAGTGTAACACAAATATAGAAAAAGAAGAAAATATACATATTACGTATATATAGATATAATATTAGCAATGAACCTCTTATCAGGGAATTAAGTTTAGAAGAAAATTTTATCAAATTTTATTTTATTATTTATCATTCTCTCAGATTCTTGCATAGTTTCCTGTGTAGTTTAAATTTCATGCATTTTTAAATGCGAAAAAATAATCTCGAATGTTCTACGAGGAGATGTACCCAGCTCTAGCTTACACATCTCATTTACGAATGTAATTCAATTTCCCATTTCAATATCTCTTTGTTTTCTGGAACATTTCCTGTCTATATGTATTAGTGACAAGGTTGTCACGAGAAATCCACTACGAAAACGTATCGTATATTTTAAGAACGAAGAGTTCTCGGAACTATAATCTTGGTTAAATTTAATCTGATTTGATTATCGAAATTAATAAGTTGCATTAGAATGCAATATCGTTTGTTACACACGAGTCTTCGATATCAAGCACTGCTGTTGTGCAGAATAAAGTCGCGTGATTAGATGGAAATTGTTTATCGCAATTATTACTTGAACTGGATGATGTATATGAGAAAAATATATCATGCACGTTCGTAATTTAATCAATATAATAATCTTATGTAGGAGATTTTAATTAACCCGTTGTACTCGGCGCTCTTTACGTTATAGAAACATGGTAATCCAAAGACTTTCTGCCATAAAGTCGACGATATTTTCAAAACGTTAAATAAGAAATGCAAATTAATTGTAAGACGTAGAATTATTTTACCTCGATATTCCACTCGTTGTTAGGCAATTTTAAATTCGAGATATTAATTAACAACGATCTTTAGAATCTGTTTAAATGGCGACTGAGTGTCGCCTCTCGAGCGCAAAGAGTTAACAGAGCGTTTTGTTGGTGGCTAAATGTTCTATTCAGTCCTCGACTTGGGCGAATGTCTCAAAAACGTATCTTCGGCAATCTTATAGGGCGCATCTCCTTTCCGCGGCCTCGTCTTCAAGTGTGGGTGCCTCTTCGGTTGAACTTTAATCCAGATGCGTATTGCTGCGTTATTGATTATAGTCAAATAACTATACTATTATAAGTATCTTTGTTGCGTCGCTGGAACCGCACGTCCCAAGTTGTGACGTGTCCTTTGACACCAGGCCACTATTTGGGTGAATTTTAGCAAGGTTAATAAATCACTTTTGAGACGATGGACAAAAGAACCAAATTTGTTTTAAGATCCAGCATCACTGAAAGACTTCGAAGCTAATACACACCCAATATTATTCACAACCAATAGGAAGACACCCGACAGTTACATTTTACACTAACCAATCAGAAGATGTACGAATTTATAAAACCACCGACATAGGATGCACGGAGAACGGAGAATTTTCCTCAAAATTCCAAGAAGAAAAGACGATCATCACGAGGAATTCTACCTCGATCTAAAGCAGTCAAGACCAATCCGCGACGATCAATTCAACGCCAAAGTACAATCGTACATCAGAATTCTTTAGTTCAACCCTAACCAGGTCTAGCCCAATTAATTTAGAGTGCAAGAAAAATTCTTAGTCGAATTTTATATTTTTGTTTATTGCACTTGTGATTACCTTGGATTACTGCAACTTACAGTGGCGTCATAGTTATATAACAAATTAACATTAAGAAATTGAATAAAAATTCTTATAATTAGCAAAGAATATTCTTTATAATTTTATAAATACTATTATGAATAGAATAGTATAGTAGTGTAATAAGTATAAATATTGCTATTGTTGAAAATAAGATACCTCTTAACACATTTAAAAAATCAGTCTCATAGGAGAAATAGACATGTCTTTGAACTATGTGTCGAAGAAGTTCCAGGAACGCGTGAAGTGTTTACTAGAAGTGTTTTATAAAGAATGATAGTTATTTCTTTTTACCCATAATCCCAATAATTATTATATTTATATTGAATACATTTTACGGACACGTGTCTGATAACCGCCTAATCGTCTTCCCAGTTCTGTGTTTTATATAAGTGTATGAATTCACTATAAACATAGTAATTACCTTTAAATTTTGGTTTAAATTTCCTTTCTCGGAATTAAGCATGGAATCTTTCCTTTCTCATCTGTTTAATAGTGAGAGCTTAAGGGACTTCGTAACTATATACACATCGCTATTAAGGTATACGAAGTTATACAAGTTATAGTAATAATCTGGTGTTATAATCTGGTAATAATCTGGTTATAAGACAGCTACTCAATCTTCAGCAGTTAATATCCAGCAGTTTAATCATAAACTTTCAGTTCTGCCTCTTGTATGATATTCAAATTGATGATTACCTCATCGTGCTAAAATCAAACTAAAATAAGTTATAAAATATTAATGTATTATATATATTATATAATATATTATTGGGATTATAGGTTTATAACTGTAAAATAACCACGATATATATAATTCCTTTTTAAATTCTTTTATTACTCAAGAGAGGTATAGCTATCTTTGAGTGCTTCTCTAGAGCAACTGACCGATTCGTCGGAGTGTGCTAAGAGGCTACATGACGTAGTTCCCTGAAATAAATTAATAAAAATTAAACATTCTGTTAATCCTTGAATATCGTTCCGGTATTTCGTTCATCCTTTTGTTTAGAACAGACTGTGCGAAGGCTCTGAACTTTTACATGTACCAGTGTTGCTGCCCTAGAACCGCAGTATCGCAGGTCAAGTGGAAGACTGTTTTATGTCTTTATTGTCAGCGTCCCTTGACTTCCATACACGCATTATCACCTAAGCTACCACTTAGGTATAACCGTAAGAAGCAACAGTATATCACCCTTAAGACGATGGGCATGGGGACCCAGATTGTTTAAACATCCATCACCACCGAAAGTCGCTGGAGGTAGACAATATTATTTGTAACCAATCATCAGACAGGGGAATCTTATAAAACTACCGGCAGAACCATCAAGAAGAAAGTTCTCTAAAATACAGTCCACTATATACATCGAACCTAGACACAACCTTCCTCAATGAACCGTCCGTCGCTAATCGTCGCCAACTAAGACCGGCCTACTGACGATATACAGATTCGTTCTCGGAATTTAAGTCTTATAAACTACTTATTCGCATCTTATATTCTAGATTGATTTTTGTATATAACTAAATTTACCTTTTCAACATATATGTGGGAATGGTGAGCGCAGTGTGATTAGGGTATAAGATCACCGCCTGTGACAGTATCTTTTGCATGGGAACGCGTGGGCCGTTCCTCGAAAATAGAGGATAATAAACAGCGATCTCGGATTTGGCTCTGTTAAAGGAGTTATAACGCAAAGGAATAGTAGTCAGTGAAAATGGTGGAAAAACTGTATAGATCTTTATTGAGCGGATGAACGGTTTGAACTGGTTTGTTTGGGGCCACGCAGGTCACAGGACTTCGCCAGAAAACAGGGGATAAAAGACAAAACGCAGGAGAAGAGATCGCCTCCACATCGCTAGGATGTAGAGTTTACTTTATTATTTAATTTTATTACAACAGGCTCGAACGTATTGTATGGAGTGCATGCGGGCTCCAATAATCGTACAGATATAATATAGTAGCATATGTATAATACATACGTGCGTGTACGATTTAATATTTCGTGCTGTTCTATCGTGGGACAAAAACCAGGTCTAGAGCTCATTTCACATTTCGCACGTTTCATTTTTATCTGTTTATTATACATTTTTGCAAACCTCTGTTTGTTTTCTCGGGTCACCAGATACCAGGCATTCTTCAGCGCCTAATTTTAACATTAGAACAACCGACAATTGTCGTATACCTACTTCTCCGGGAGGGGGGTTAAAATGACCTGTTTCATAAATTCATAGGTCATTTAAGAAAAGACATAGCAATTTTTACATTTTTATGTATTTTTCTTTTTTCTGAGCGAGAATTGAATATAAACTGAATAAGAATAGTAATATAATAACAATAATTTAAAAAATAATTACGCATGTAAGTCAAAGACATTTTTTGCAAGTTACAATTAGTTTAGCAGAGCATCTACTACAGACTCGTTTATGATACGTACCACAAATATTGTTCGTTTTATTATTAGTACAATATGCTATTTGACTGACCTGGCCTTTGAACCCTCGGTGACTTTCGTAAAACTACGTGTACATGCAGTTTCAGGAGCGAAACATCGCTCCAACATGTCAGACATTGACCAACTTCAAGAACGAAACATCGCTTCAAACAAATCTATATTTCATTCAGGGAGCGAACCACGTCGCTCCCAAGTTAGTCTCAGCGACTCATCAAGCATTATGAATAACCGTTCATCGTTCAGTGGTTATTTGCTACATATTCGGAACGGACACGGTCACGTCGAGAATCGTGTGGCACCGTGCAATCATTGGATCATCCGAGTCAAAGTTTGACGAATCATTGGTCCTTCGTGCCGAATCCTTTGCACTCGTTGGCCTTATAATCCAACACCCATGCCCGCTACATTGATCCTCGAATTCACAGATTGGTTCCGTAACGTGTATATGTATGTATATATATTTCTAACTGTTTAACGAGAAAATGTTTTGAACAAAAGTATTACTATTCAATGAAGAATTTACAGATGAAAAAGAAAATTATGAATATTACAGTTTTTTCATAAAATCCGGAATCATTTTATAGTTTTTATATAGCAGCGTATATATTTATTAGCATACTTTTAAATTATGGGGAAAGATGAATTTTGTGATACGTGTTTCATTTTAAGTATCGGATGCTACAATAATATGATTTGTTTGCTGAATTGTTATCTTTGCGACAATTGTTATTTTAGTGTAATGCTTTAATTTTTAAATGAATAATATTTACTATATTTCTGTAATAATTTCATCTCCGTATATCAGCCTTGCCTAGGACTAATCGTCCAATACCGGGAAGTGAATCGGTTGACTTATCGCACGCTGATAATGAGCTTTGTATATACTTCCTTCCTTTTTAAACCCGATGTGTTATTACATTTTAATTAGTTGATATTTTTTCAATTTTATTTTCTTACCGAGTCGTGTATCAATACTCGTAGAGTGTAGACGTGTTACGATACACTCTGAAGTGTAAGCAAATATATAAATATATAGGGGAATGGTGCTATAAAATTAAACCAAATAAAGTCGAAACAGAAACCAGTATGGATGAGTTCGGAAGAAAAAATACAGCGTCTAAAATTATCCAAAATCAGACACACTACAAGTGGATAAGAATGGGAATTCTGCCGTCAACAGACGAATTAAGTGTAAGAGAAAGAGAACACACAAATATAGGCATTGAATCAAGTGAAAACTCTAAGAAAAGAAAGATCCATAATAATGCCGATACTGGAAACGGGGATCCATCAACCAGTATGAAATCATCTAACCCAGGTAAATCAAGAATGTTCAAATAAGATGTAATAGAACTGCTACTAGGTCAAAACAACAATGACGCATAGAAAATTACAAGACTAACACTATCATTAATATTGTCATTAATGTAGGGTCATCAAAATCTAAAAAAGACATTTGGCTATGCGAAAACAGTCAACGATACACAGTTAATTGGGAACCATATCGCGTAAGATGCGTTCAGTCACAATTCTCAGCACAATGTTCTGAAGAAGAAACAGTCAACAATATACCCTGCGTACATTGTCATGCGATTCACCCAGAAAGTGCTTATAGGAACCAGCGTAAATTACTGAGGGAAGAAGAGCATAAAATTCCAAATGAGACACAGGGGAACCTGTGTTCCATATTGCAAGATAAGCAAATAAGCCAAACCTCACGAGGAGTACAAATAACACGGGAATTACAAACCTCAGTATCCACGAAAAGTCACAAAAGCCGAAACCAAAAACAAACACTTACAACGCCTCGCAGAACGTCTAAACCGAGCGCAAGAAGCAAAAGCACACGCACAAGTACTGCAAACATTGTTGTTGAGAAAATAGACAGGCTTACGAATCTTGCAGAACAACAAATACAACATTTGTCGATATTGGTGAATATGATATTGAAATTAACTGCTATGGTAGACAAATATTTATGCCCTAAATAATGATCTAGAACTGCAATGGGTTATAACAGAGAGGTACAGTATTGCAGGAATTTCTTCATACACACAGTACTGGAATTTGCTCCTACAAGAGACGCATGAAATAGAAAGAAACCATTACAAAATCTACCTATACCACTGTTATAGTACACGAAACCCGAATATTCGTGGCAGAGCTGAAACAGCAATTCTTGTGAAAAAGGACTTCAAGCACGGAAAATTACAAGGTACGAGCTCCGACTTCGTCCAAAATATCAATGTGAAAAGATACTTTTCAGACATCCAGCCAATTATTTTCTCACCCATGTACTGCCCGCCAAGAGGGAAAAATCCAACAGACGGCATAGAACAATCCCTGAAAGAACTAAGAGGGAGATACATAATGTGAGGAGACTACAACGCTAAGCTCTTGTCATGGGGTTCGCGACTAACAACTTCAGAGGAATTGTACTTCATAAAATAATACAGAAAAGGAACCTGAGAACAATCAGTCAAAGCAGGCTAATGTACTGGCCCAGTAGAAAAGAGATCCTGCCAGGCAGACTTTGCTTACCCACTTCTTCCCAAATGTAAGCGACATGCAGACCAAGGCAGAAGAGACTTCAGATCACTCACCAATTATCCTCACGCTAAACAAAAATCCGCGATATATGGAATCAAGGTCAGTCACAACGAAATCCACACACTGGCTAATATTCTAGGAAACATCAATAAAAGCCTAACGTGCAACGTCCACCTAAAAACAGAAGAAGAAGGCCAAGAATACACCACCATAACAATTCAAACGAGTGCATGCAAAGTTGCACTATATGGCAACAAGATACAATACAGTCACGAGCAAATATTTAGATTCATACTAGACAAACTCAAAGAGAGGAGAAGAGCAATAAAAAGATGGCAAAGCAATCACACTGCTGAAAATAATAGGACTGTGAACAAGTTAACAAAACAGATTAAAAGACTTTTACTCGATCAAAAGAAGAATAAATTTCAGGTCTTTTTTAGAAAGCTAGAAACCATTTCTACAATTATCTATTTTCTATAGAAAACAGTTAAGCTAAAACTATGTTGTTTTTTAAAATTTCCTTTATAATTTAAATCGAAATAAATATTGTAGAATGCATAAATACAAATGCAACTTTCATATAACGGTATATAAAATCTATAAGAAAAAATAGCCAAAAGGTAATCGTTAGTAATGTTACCATTTTTACGTTACTGGAAGAGTTAATCGATTTGGCAAGTCGAAAAAAGTAATAAATTTAAATTTTACTAAATTTTACTTAAATTCTGATAAGACGGCACTAAAAAATTCACCGTTATCGTTCATGGCTTGCTAGTGCATTCAAGTTGCATTATTGCAACGATTTACATTAGAGTACGGAGTTAATCAAAGTGACCTCTGAAATAAATTATTTATTATTCAGTGGCCAAAAAATTGTTGTTTAATGGTGTTAATCTTAATTATCAGGGAAAGTTATTATAAACATAAAAATTTATGACTATACCAAGTGCTTTGCCACTTAAATTTAAGATTTTTCAAAAAGTGGAATTAATCGATTATGCAAGGCTTATTTATGTTTCACTTCAGGTTTCAAACTCAGGAAATTTAAAGAAACAAAAGATTTTTGTATTCCACGTGTCTCCAAGTTCGCTTTATTGTTGCATTAGACGTACCTGCTGGTCTTCATACCACTATGCTACATAGTCAATTTCCTTTGACTGATACGATCTTCATCGACCTAGATTTATGACATATCCTATAGTACCAGTAAATTTCCTGATACATCTTCATTGTTAGGTATTGTGTACATATCTACAACATTTCGATTTCTGCGGCTCGCGGTGTTTATAGCTCAATAGCGATAAGCAAAAGTTAATATGTCCCCTATTCGATCAGTCATTCCGACGTAATACCGACGACGATAAACAATTTTTTCTATAAATTACATGTTTCTTCTGTTAAATCGTGCAAATTTTACAATTACAGTCATCAAGTTGTCTAAAATTTATATCATTTGTTGATTATATCGTCGAACTATTTGTAGATAAATTTTAGTCATCTGATTTAATCCTTTGTACTTGGGGAACGAATCTTTTTAAATAAAACGGTACAACGTTGGGATTAATTACGTTATACAAATGATATATACAGGGCGTCCCAACAACGCTAATACAACCGGAAAGGGAGTAATTCTACATGCAGAAGCGAATCGAAAAAGAAAAATACAATTTTTAGATTTGAAGTTCCATTTTCGAAAAATCGACTTTGAATATTTACTGAGGTCGCATGCACTTAACACTTTAAGTGTCCAGCACATTTTGCTTGCCGTTCCATTCAGGCTCAAATTTGGCCGGCAAGTGAACCACCGGTGGCGGGTGAAATGTTCATAAAACTCGGAGATACTGTACCAATTGTTGTAGCAGGAATTTCCAAACGTTAGATCCAAAGATGGCGAAAAATTTAACACGAAAAGTTAATACCTTTTGGTCCTAGTCTTGGCCGGTTCCCGAGGACCGGCAGGGCCCAAGCGGAAAGTCTAGAGCTGGTCCCTGGGGACCGGCGTGGCACTTAGCGTGTTAAACCAAATATCTATGTTGCGTTCCGAGTACTGCATCTTTCACTTTCGGAGTTTCGCGGGGTTGTATGGTCTATTACGCGGATGCGACAATGTTGCAGGGATGCGGTCTGTTGCTGCCCTAGAACCGCAGTATCGCAGGTCAAATCTTTCGGAGTTTCGCGGGGTTGTATGGTCTATTACGCGGATGCGACAATGTTGCAGGGATGCGGCCTGTTGCTGCCCTAGAACCGCAGTATCGCAGGTCAAGTGGAAGACTGTTTTATGTCTTTATTGTCAGCGTCCCTTGACTTCTATACACGCATTGTCACCTAAGCTACCACTTAGGTATAACCGTAAGATGCAACAGTATATCACCCTTAAGACGATGGGAATGGGAACCCAGATTGTTTAAACATCCATCACCACCGAAAGTCGCTGGAGATAGACACACCCCAATATTATTTGTAACCAATCAGCAGACAGAGGACTCTTATAAAACTACCGGCAGAACCGTCAAGAAGAGAGTTTTCTAAAATACAGTCCACTATACACATCGAATCTAGACACAACCTTCCTCAATGAACCGTTCGTCGCTAATCGTTGCCAACTAAGACCGACCTAGTGACGATATACAGATTCATTCTCGGAATTTAAGTCTTATAAACTACTTATTCGCATCTTATATTCTAGATTGATTTTTGTATATAACTAAATTTACCTTTTCAACATATATGTGGGAATGGTGAGCGCGGTGTGATTAGGGTGTAAGATCACAGCCTGTGACAGTATCTTTTGCGTAGGTATGACTGTAGAGTGCATGGGAACGCGTGGGCCGTTCCTCGAAAATAGAGGATGATAAACAGCGATCTCGGATTTAGCTCTGTTGATGGAGTTATAACACAAAGGAATAGTAGTCAGTGGAGACGGTGGAAAAACTGTATCGATCTTTATTGAACGGATGAACGGTTTGAACTAGCTTGTTTGGGGCCACACAAGTCACAGGACGTCTCCAGAAAACAGGAAATAAAAGACAAAACGCAGGGGAAGGGATCGCCTCCACATCGCTAGGATGTTGAGTTTACTTTACTATTTCATTTTATTACAACAGGCTCGAACGTTCCGAGTATTGTCTGAAGTGCGTGCGGGAGGACGAGTGATGGTGTGCAAGAATCGCATGAACGGGATATTCATGGTAGTATGGATGCAAGTGAAGAGCGAAGTGCATCTGAGTGTTTTGGATACGTGACACACCGAGGACGAAGCTGTGAGAAATGCGTGATTGAGAAAGAGAGCACGAGTATGAAAGGAAACAGAGTGCAAGGTTTAAAAAAGGGTGCGAGGATGCGTATGAGGACAGCGCTTTGAGAGATAGTCAATGTGAAAGTCATAAGCTTAGAATAAGTTAGTTCATAACAAATTATATATTTATTATTTACCACCGTTGTTTTGCTGCCACCCAATAATCGTACAGATATAATATAGTAGCATATGTATAATACATACGTGCGTGTACGATTTAATATTTCGTGCTGTTCTATCGTGGGACAAAAACCAGGTCTAGAGCTCATTTCACATTTCGCACGTTTCATTTTTATCTGTTTATTATACATTTTTGCAAACCTCTGTTTGTTTTCTCGGGTCACCAGATACCAGGCATTCTTCAGCGCCTAATTTTAACATTAGAACAACCGACAATTGTCGTATACCTACTTCTCCGGGAGGGGGGTTAAAATGACCTGTTTCATAAATTCATAGGTCATTTAAGAAAAGACATAGCAATTTTTACATTTTTATGTATTTTTCTTTTTTCTGAGCGAGAATTGAATATAAACTGAATAAGAATAGTAATATAATAACAATAATTTAAAAAATAATTACGCATGTAAGTCAAAGACATTTTTTGCAAGTTACAATTAGTTTAGCAGAGCATCTACTACAGACTCGTTTATGATACGTACCACAAATATTGTTCGTTTTATTATTAGTACAATATGCTATTTGACTGACCTGGCCTTTGAACCCTCGGTGACTTTCGTAAAACTACGTGTACATGCAGTTTCAGGAGCGAAACATCGCTCCAACATGTCAGACATTGACCAACTTCAAGAACGAAACATCGCTTCAAACAAATCTATATTTCATTCAGGGAGCGAACCACGTCGCTCCCAAGTTAGTCTCAGCGACTCATCAAGCATTATGAATAACCGTTCATCGTTCAGTGGTTATTTGCTACATATTCGGAACGGACACGGTCACGTCGAGAATCGTGTGGCACCGTGCAATCATTGGATCATCCGAGTCAAAGTTTGACGAATCATTGGTCCTTCGTGCCGAATCCTTTGCACTCGTTGGCCTTATAATCCAACACCCATGCCCGCTACATTGATCCTCGAATTCACAGATTGGTTCCGTAACGTGTATATGTATGTATATATATTTCTAACTGTTTAACGAGAAAATGTTTTGAACAAAAGTATTACTATTCAATGAAGAATTTACAGATGAAAAAGAAAATTATGAATATTACAGTTTTTTCATAAAATCCGGAATCATTTTATAGTTTTTATATAGCAGCGTATATATTTATTAGCATACTTTTAAATTATGGGGAAAGATGAATTTTGTGATACGTGTTTCATTTTAAGTATCGGATGCTACAATAATATGATTTGTTTGCTGAATTGTTATCTTTGCGACAATTGTTATTTTAGTATAATGCTTTAATTTTTAAATGAATAATATTTACTATATTTCTGTAATAATTTCATCTCCGTATATCAGCCTTGCCTAGGACTAATCGTCCAATACCGGGAAGTGAATCGGTTGACTTATCGTACGCTGTTAATGAGCTTTGTATATACTTCCTTCCTTTTTAAACCCGATGTGTTATTACATTTTAATTAGTTGATATTTTTTATTTTCTTACCGAGTCGTGTGTCAATACTCGTAGAGTGTAGACGTGTTACGATACACTCTGAAGCGTAAGCAAATATATAAATATATAGGGGAATGGTGTCATAAAATTAAACCAAATAAAGACGAAACAGGAACCAGTATGGATAAGTTTATAAAAAAAAATGCAGCGTCTAAAAGTACCCAATATCAAACACAGAACAATTGGACAATAAGAAAAAGTGAAAGTCCGCTGGCAAGAAACGAATTTGAAGTAATAGAAGTAGAACCCTTAATTAATGAATATACAAATGTAGGCATTGATGCAAGTGAAAACTCTAAGAAAAGAAAGGTCCATAATAATGCCGATACTGGAAACGGGGAGCCATCAACCAGTAAGAAATCATCTAACTCAGGTAAATCATAAAAATTTTCAAATATGAAGTAATAGAATTGCTACTAGGTCAAAACAACAATGACACGTAGAAAATTACAAGACTAACACTATCATTAATATTGTCATTAATGTAGGGCCATCAACATCTAAAGAGGACATTCCGCGATGCGAATGCTGTCAACGATACACAGACAATCGGGAACCATATTGCGTAAGTTGCGTTCAGTCACAATTCTCAGCACATTATTCCGAAGAAAAAATATTCGACGATGTAACCTGCGTAAATTCTTATGGGAAGCACTCAGAAAGTGCTTATAGGAACCATTGTAAATTGCTGAAGGAAGAAGGTAAAATTCCGAAAGAGACATGGGAGAAGCCGTTTTCCATGTTCCAAGATATGGAAATAAGCCAAACCACACAAGGAGTACAAGTAACACCGGAATCACAAACCTCAGTATGCACGAAAAGTCACGAAAACCAAAAGCAAAAGCAAACACTCACAACACCTCGCAAAAGCTCCAAACAGGGCGTAACAATCAGAAACGTGCACACAATTACTGCAAACACTGTTAGTGCAAAAATAGATAGGCTTACGATTCTTATAGAACAAAAAATGTCGATATTGATGGAAATGATATTGGAATTACGTGCTACGATAGAGAAACTTTTATGCTCTGAATAATGATCGTCGTTTATAATTTTGTCGCTTGATGGTGTTAATCTTAATTATCAGGGTAAGTTATTATAAATATAAAAAGTTACGACTATATCAAGTGCTTTGACAGTTAAATTTAAGATTTTTCAAAAAGTGCAGTTAATCGATTTGTGCAGTGAACGGCTCATATTAAAACTCTTTATTTTTCAATTAATTCGAATGTTACTCGAATATCATTGTGATCCACCAGTGGAGTATGTAATAAATGTAATGTAAACATTGTTTAGTATTTCATTGAATTATTCTTTAATTTTATTCATTTAGTCTTAAAGCTCTTGCTATACGTACCATATTAATTCAAAAACTTTGCTTTATTCTGTATCTTTCATTTGTTACAAACAGCAAATATAAGCGTTTGAACATTTTCGTGTGTAAATTTATAATTATTTATTACAAAATATACTTATTAATTGCAAAATATACTTCATTTTATAGTATTCGTTTTATAACATTTGTTGTATATCTGAAATCAATTTACACTACATCCTGTTCGTAGTATCATAAATTATGTAGATCAATATTAATCGTTCGCAGTTATATGTCGATTTGCATTCTGTTCCATTCGATTCTTTTTAATTATGCTATACAAAACATTATCTTTTGTGTCGTAATTTAATTTGACAGAGACATGTCAATGTAGATATATTATCGGCTAAAAAAATATGAAAATAAAATTGAATTTTGGCTAATGACAGCTTCGAAACTTTTATTTATTTATTTATGAAGGTGCAACAGCTTTTATCGTATAATACATTTATAATTAAGTTAGTTTAATTCACGAGAAGCACTTAAAGCTCTAATTGCACTTCACCTAAAGATGTCAGTAGGATTAAAAAATCGATATATTCACAGTACCTATTTACATAGATGATGACCCTGTTAATAGAGCTGTAATATACAAGGTGGGCCACTAAACGTGACCTCTTCCATCATTTTCGCTTTCAATAAGACGATTTTTCCTGTTTTCAGTGACACAGTTAACTTAACAAGAATCAGGTGTCATTATCTTCTCGTTTTATTTTCGACAAGATAACGTTTTATTATTTCTCGAGTGAAACCGTTGCAAATAATCGAGATGGTCACGTTACATAGGTATACCCTGTCACGTATCCCTGTATAGTGTACTGTAAAATTGTTGACGAAGCAGTATATAGTTTGCGAAGAGCTTAGATAAAAATATAATTATAAATACTATAAATAAATATAAATAAAATAGATAAAAATAATATAAGATGTAAGGATATCTTATCGTATCGAGTAAGATCTTCTGAGAAAAAATATGAAGGTTCACGAAATTCTGCGTTTGAGATTCATAAAATTTGTGACGCGTATCGAAATATCATAAACATGTCACATGCTTTCATTTTCGAGATATCGTCATTTAAATTTCCGAACACGAATTTTTTATAATAGCAGTTGGTTGTGTTGTATGATTTGTTTGAACATATAACATTTGTTTTTATTCATTTCTTCTGATAAATATGTAAATTGCATATTTCGCAACTTAATTCACGAATGAACTAAACTTTCTTGAGGTTGTGAATGTGGATTTGGTTTTATTAGTGTGAATGCAAGTGTGTGAGGTCAAGTAATGGCAGGAATGTAGATATGTATGTTTTTAGAAGTGCGAGTGGAAGATATAGAAAGCGTGGTGTTATGCAGTTGCTATGGATCAGAGTCAATATGTTATAAGGAAATTCAGTTTGTTATAAGAAGCGTGAGAGGAAACAATTAGGATATAAGACGTGTGTAAATTATAATTTTATAATAAATATACGGTTGTTATACAACAAATTCACATATACGTATGCAATGATAGTTACAGTGATACGACGAAAATATATAGAAAATAATTACGTTCGTGTCTGAGTAAAAGTTAAAATTAATTTTGTCAGAAGTAACTGTATGTTCTCGACAATCACGAAAGCAAAAAGTATGAAACCAGGTAATTTATCTAGTTTGGTAGTTCCAGTGTTAATATAGTAGAACTCCATTTACCCGGCATGGTCGGGGTACAAGACACATGGGATAATTGACTTTGTCGGATAATAGCAGTCCACTAGTTCTCCTTCCACCCGCTATTTATTCGTTCGTATAATTCTAGTTTATTTTCATATAACTGATTTCTCTACTCATTCGTGTAAATATATCTGTGTTGTGAGTACAAGTACACTGAATTCCACCATCACTGATTGTTCCGTTCCGGAGAGCGTGTTTATAACATGATTTTTATTCTACGGCTTACACTTTTAACAAACCTAACAGTTTATTTTAAATTTTATACTGCGACTGCAATTTCGGAGGTTAGATGTGCCTCAACGCCGTTCTAGCGGATTAACCCTTTGCACTCGACGAATTTTTGGCTAAAGATGAGTAGGAGCTCGAAGATTTTCTGCCATAAAGCTAACGATATTTTTTCCAGCAGTAAATAAGAAATTGTATAATAATTAATATGTAGAACTATTTCATTTCCATATCCTGCACACCGTTACATTATGTTAAATTTGACATGTTAATTAATATCGATCTTCGAAATTTGATCAAATGGCGACTGAAGGGCGCCTCTCGAGTGCAAATGGTTAAGTTTATAAAGGTAAAGCAAAGTTTAGGAATTTTATAAGTACCAGACTCGACAGATGGGATCCACGTGTGACAGACCCAACAAGCGACGGACGGACACCACTTATAAATCACGTCATTGATCATCAAAAATTGGCTCCTTGACAGTTTCCTGCTCCTTAGCCAAAGGTCCTTCCGTCACACCCTCTGTCCAATTAAAACTCCTTACTTTTCCACCACCAACATTTATTTTGCCCAATCAGAACTGAACTGGAGAAAACACCGGACAGGACACGACGAGACACGACATAGATCAAATTTGAGAAATCAGTTCGTCTTCGACGCCGATCCTTGAAACATCTTACTTACACATATAAACGCGTGTTCGAAACGGTACTCCGTTCAACGTCTCCATTATGACTATTCTATACTTTTCTATAAATAAACACTCTCTTTTAACCACACACTCTGAATCCTTATTATTGCAACTAGTCACGCAATATTAATTTGGCGCGTGATAAGCGTTCTAGGACATCGAAGGAATTCGATAAATAGGACGCTACACTGATGTTACAACTCGTTATCATGTACATATATACATAGGCAGACTGGATAGAAATTTGTAAATATTACAGCAAGAATAGTAACGTGCTCTGTTAGTAGTGGATGAAATATTAATAACAATAAGAACAATTCTTTATTTAATTACAAAGGCTATCAAACACAAATATTAAGTTTACATATAATTAATTTATCACAATCACATGCTCACACCTCTTCTCACTATTGAAACTCAATTGCAGCTGACCTATGCCAAGTCACTCTCGTTTTGTTCTTTCTTCTTTCGGACATTACATATTACATACACAATTCACACAACACCTCGATCATTACACGCATACTCATTTATCACAATAACCTGAATTCATTAGATAATGCCATCCTATGCATACTTGTTCCACTTATTCCTTTCTTACATACATCGCTCCTTTATTATATCAACACATATGTATTTAAAATTCTATGTAACCATTACCACAAGTTCTTACCCAAATATACTATAAAATGGAAATTTGTTAATAAATTAGAAGTATAAAAGGAATAAGACGTGTATAAATTCAAATTTAGATTTAACACTATTTATAGTTGTCTAAATTAATTAATAAATGAATAATAAAAAAATAAATGAGCAATTAATTGAAATGAAGGAACTGTCGACGAGTGAATATGTATAGAATATGTGTAAGTAAGGATACACATAGGAGACTATATAAGATAATGACTATCAACGTGTGGTGTTGCTACGTCAACTGGTATGCGAAATTTATGAAAAATTGCCAATAGAAATTTGTTTTTTCATTACAAAACTCATTTCAGGGAAAACTATGTGATCAGTTTTGTAGACATTTATCCGTTTAATCCTTATTTCGATATAATTTAGCAACAATTTTGGTAATATTTTTGAATATGGTTCAATTATTTCAATTAAGAAAGTAAAAAGGCAGTGATTCTTTTCCGAGTTTACCATAATATATTACTATGTTAAAGTGCGTCAACTTTTATTACAAATTCTTCATATTACTTACACGGAAAATCAGTTTTTTAAAATATAAATTAGCTTTGCTCAAAATTTGTGTAAGAATAGATGTATCTTGGGCAGATACCCCATTCCCAATATTCCGTCTCCAAGGGAGAGGTTGGCTAAGTGCGGTAGTGTCTTCTTTGACCTCTTAATGATGGGGTTGTTCCTATAGTGCTGGTATGGTGGTATCCCCGTGGTCGTCGTTGCTATAAATGGGGTAGCAGGTAGAAGGACGACGAGAAAAGGAAGGGATGCGTTTCGTCCCGGGCCTGCTAGCGGACTCATCAGTAAGGGTTGCTTAGCAGGTCCTGCCTTAGACACTGGGATACTTACGTGACACGGGTACTCCTATTTAAGAGAAGTCGAGGTTTCACCGTAGACTTGTAAGAAAGTTCTCGAACCTCCTTCAAATAGGAATCCATCTATTGGCGAGGGTAAGAACTTGGTCGCTACAATTTGTGTAAAATTTTGAATTTCAACGTTTGGCTAAGAACCACTGTAAGTTGTATAATAATATGTCGCGTAGAGCTGGATTATAAATTTCTGAAATATATTCGGTTAACCAGGTATCGTGGTGACATTAGTTCGCATAAGTGAAGTGGAGAAACTTTTATAAATATAGTCTCGTTGCTTCCAAAATTCCACCATTTTTCTATACTTTTTACATGCTAGTCTCATTTCATTTAAACGACGCGACGAGGATTCCTCGAATTCTGTTCATTTTGCCACGGTGACTCTGGGTTCTCCAAGGTAGGCTAGGATTTTGTTAGACTGTCCCTGTGGGACCCTAACTATACTAGAGACTACAGTTTATTGTCGTCTATTAAAGAAAACATGTTGACGTTGCTCGACGTTGTTTGGTCTCTATTGTGTCGTAACCATTTTTATGGTTATTTACAATAATTTGCAGAGAGAGAAAAAGCCTGTGACTTACTCCTTCTTTCTTGCAAGCTAGCTTCTTGCAGAGAGATTGTAAGCCACGTGTTTTGTTATAGGATTTTTACGAAAGTTATTTGAAGTTAAATTTTTAACCCCTTGCACTCGAGAGGCGCCTCTCAGTCGCCATTTATTCAGATTCTAAAGATGGATGTTAATTAATATATCAAATTTACAATTACCCAACGTCGTGTGGAATATCGAAGTAAAATAATTCTACGTCTTAATTTGCATACGATTTCTTATTTACAGTTTTAGAAATATCGTCGACTTTATGGCAGAAAGTTTTCGAATTACTATAATCCTGTAACGAAAAAATCGCTGAGTGCAAAAGGTTAATATTCAATTAAATTATATGGTAACCATATTTAGTTACTATATTAAATTGTACAGTAAACGTGTTAAATTTTGAATATTCTTTAATACTGAATTTTTAATATACAGTATTATTTTTAATATTAAGTTTGTTGACTTTTGTTCTGTAAAATATGTTGTTAAAAGTCATATTCAACTTTTTTCTTCTGGAGCCATATACATACTGCAACATTATGCAAATTGCAATTGCAGTACGTTATATATTATACCATAATAATTTAAAAAATAAAACTCAAAAATTGTTCACACTTACAAGGAGAGTGCAAGTCCTTCGGGTCACCGATTTAGTTGAAACTTTGCAGGTTTGTAGATTTCGTCATTCAGTTTAACCCATTTGCATCCACGCGCGGAATATTCCGCGAGCCACGACTGTCGTCTATCACCGAGCGCGGAATATTCTGCTAACTACAACTATCTCCTATCACCGAGCGCGGAATAATCCGCGAGTTGACTTTCTCCATTACCAATTGTTGAATATTCCTCATGCCACGGATCACGTTTGATCCCTTTTGTGAGCATCTCATCTACATCGATTCATTATATTCTTAACAAGTTTTACTTTTGTTGTGAAAATCCTTTCAACTGCCATTATGAGTAGGTGCTGATACGCGTGCGGCGATACGGGCTAGTCGTCATCCACAACGTTCTATTGTAAAAATATAGTCGATATTATAATATTTATAGCAATCGACATACTTAACGATGGCTACAGTAATGTTTTAAAAATGATTGTGAAAATGGATTTAAATATGAGAATAATTAGTTATAATTTTGATGAAATGTAATGTTGTAGCAAAGTGAAACAGTGAAATAGCTTGGAAAATACTTAAAGCAATTGAGAAAGGGGTAGTCGAAAGTTTCTCTGAGGTAGAAAGATTGCTATATAAATTTGGAATAACTGAATAAGAGTAAGATTTAAAAATGTTTATCAATTAGGCAATTATCTTGAAACTTCTTTTGTATTTTTTCGAAAACTGTTCTTTCTGACCTAGTTGCCACTAATTCTTTCGAACTACGCGTTTGATTATTTTCAAATTTTAAGAAATTTTGGAAATATTTGTCGTAATCTCTAATATTTCTTAGAATTTTTTTGATATCTCAAATATTTTAAATTTTAGAAGCTTTTAAAATTGATTTTTCGCCGGTGAAAATAATCTTCTTGCTTCAAAGTAATGCCATGTTTATAATTAATAATATTTTCTTTTAATTCTACGTTATATTTTGCCGTATAAATTCTAGTCCTTTGCAATCTTTTAAATATTTAAATGTATATTAAATATATAAATATTAAATATATAAAACAATATAACGACTATTTTAGAGACCAACTATTTTATTCGAATAATATTTAATTTAAGATCTCATTAAATATTTATTTTTGATAAATTGTAGCCCGTGTAATTTTAATTTATACAGTTACCATTAATCTTTACGTGTCTTCTTAAAAGGAACATTCCACTTCTTTTTTTAAATTTACTATTTCTAGATTTACAATGTCTTCTTAAAGAAAGCAGAGTATAAAGAACTAATTTATTGAATCGGAAATAATTTTTCTTTTTAAATATTTCATTTCTCTCCACGAATGTTACCAAAAATTTTCTTAAAAAAGGCTCTCAAAATTGCCACTGCCTCCGCCATTGTGCATCACTTTTATTACAAGAAAAAAGACTATAAAAACGTAAAGTTTATAGTTAGAATAACGTGACTCCAAAAATTCGGAATTTTTCATTCAGTAATTACTTGTCAAAAGAATCCACAAGCATTATCTGCTTTCATATCCCTTCAAGATGGTATACCTCCTTGAGAGACATAAAGTAGGACTATCAGTCACACGTGTTACATGTATTATCCAAAGATAAGAAGATAGTTAATGGGATGGCACAGGGACAAGAGGGTATTCTACTTGCTCCACTTAGTTTCACCTGTGATACTTTGGAAATCCCCTCCTTTAACTTCCTCACAGCATATGCTGATATAGTAACAGGAAAAGTTATAGTTGGCTCGTGCGATGTAGCAAAGTCGTAAAATCAGTCGACCGTAAATATACAAATGTTCCTACTTCTGAAATAGCGATTTAAGATATTTTCGAGAGATAGATGGCTTAAGCGATAATCCATGCCGTACGATGTCGATTTGAAATGCGTTCTCGAGTATTGCTGACGATGCTTCGCGAGAAATTCGAGTTATTTCGAATATTCGAAATATTAAATATTGTACAATTTGCTGGTAGCTAATATACAGTAAGCTGCTAATAATTGACAGTCTATCAAGCAACTGCAAATTGAAAGTTATTTTTTAATTTCTTTCGCTTTATTGCGCGGTATCGTGACATTTTTAGGTATTTTTATTCTTTGATGGATCGATTTTGAATTATAGTGGAACGTCGATTATTCGAATTAATTGGGAGAAAATTTCGTTCGGATAATCGGCTTGAAAGAAGCAAATTTTTCATTATGTCATAAATCAACTAAAGATTAAAATTTTGTTCGGAATTGAAATATATTGTACATATTTTTGACTAATCTTCCAATCCATATATATTGATACATAAATTTTTCAATTTACGGTTAATTTTATTTTTTAAATTTAAATACATATATACGCGATTCAATCCGAATAATAATCGGTCATTAGCATAATCAGAATTCGCATATCGACGTTCGTATAATCGACATTCTAGTGTCGATTAAATTAGGAAATATTATACAATTATAGATTAATGAATTTGAAATTTTTGTTATACGTTTGTTATGTGACATTTTTGAAGATAATATAATTTCCTAGATTTTTGTCATTGCTCGATAATAATAAACAATTACTCAGGTTATTGTATAATTCTTGCAATCATTCCTATCATTTTAGATAGTTATCATAATTCATACGATTGCATTTGTCTAACATGGACAAATCAAAGATTATTTTGACCAGTATGAACAATTATCTTCTGTACTTGAAGAAAAGGGAAAAGGAAACTGTGTTTTGACATCAGGGAAGACAAACAAAATTGAATGAAAGTGAAAATAATTTCTGCTCCTTTTGTTCACGAAATTTTTTATTTTCTTGAGCGTTGAGAATAGAACTATTTTAGATATCGATATAATTCTGACACAGCGGATAAATGACTGTTTATTTTGTGTACGTGGAAAATTTCAAGGAAACTGGCAATCAGTTTGAAAAATAGGGTTTTCAGAAAAGCGCGTTTAAAGTTTAGACAAACTCATCAATCTACTCAGCTATGTACAATGTTTTGAATCCTTACATATCTTGTGAGGAGTGAGCCGTTCACTGCACAAATTGATTAACTCCATAAAACAAAAAGTGGAGAAATGCAATGAAATAATGTATATCGGTGTTTAAAATTCCCTTTATAATTTAAATCGAAATAAATATCGTAGAATGCATAAATACAAATGTAACTTTCATCTAACGGTATATAAAATTTATAAGAAAAAATAGCCAAAAGGTAATCGTTAGTAATGTTACCATTTTTACGTTGCTGGAAGAGTTAATCGATTTGGCAAGTGAAAAAAGTAATAAATTTAAATTTTACTAAATTTTACTTAAATTCTGATAAGACGGTACTAAAAATTCACCATTATCGTTTATGGCTTGCTAGTGCATTTGAATTGCATTATTGCAACGATTTACATTAGAGTACGGAGTTAATTAAAATGACCTCTGAAATAAATTATTTATTATTCAGTGACCAACAAATTTTTGTCGTTTAATGGTGTTAATCTTAATTATCAGGGAGAGTTATTATAAATATAAAAAGTTACGACTGTACCAAGTGCTTTGACAATTAAATTTAAGATTTTTCAAAAAGTGGAGTTAATCGATTTGTGCAGTGGGCGGCTCATATGACACGCAATTTTATTATCCCACACACGTATTCACACATTCTAACACGTATATAAGGTAAGGAACACTCCTAGTTCGCAGAAATCACTGTTAATCTGTCATCCGTGATGCACCACTTCTTTGAAATTGTTATAACTTCAACGTTAAATTTTGGGAATAGATTTTCAAAATATTATGCTATAAGAAAATAAAACAAAGTAGAGAGTAGTAAAATAAAAAGAAAAATTAATTTTTTCTCTTTCAAAATGGGAATACGCCTTCAAATATCTAAATTCGATTAAATTAATAGTGAGTATCAGCAACATGTATAATATCATTCCGACGTGATCTATCGCATTCAGTGTCAATGTGTAATATGTACTGTTTACACAAAAATCTGGATCCTTATTGGTGTTCGCTGTTATCTTTTTGTACATTGCGAGCTCAATTTTTGAAATTTAGTTCACTGTGTGTCTTCGATATTAATTTGTTATTGATACGTATGTACCTATATACGTACACCTTATGTCCGTATCGGATTTTAGTATCTCTCTTGCACTTGCCCCTTTTCCTTATATTAGATAAATTCTTGGAAGTCACTTACCTAGATAGTCGTCCATATTGTATAGTTCTGAACTGCAGACGCTAGATCAAAGCACTACCGTATCCTATTTCCTTTGTCATTCGATTTTATACGACTCCATTTGTAGATGGGTTTCTTTCGAACAGTAATAAAAATTATCCTGTCTTTTTATAATAGTATCATAATTCACACTGTTCATCGGTTGATAATTATAAAAGTGATTTATTTTACGAAAATAGTGTTATGATATTGCTTATATTGTTAATATAAATAAGTTCAATACAACAACAATTAAATATCAAACATTTTCAAGCTTTTTTCATGACGAGCTATATCTACCATATCTTTTGCATTTCATTATATCGAAGATTTAAGTTATAATATTGTTATTATAAAAGAATATGTTGTTACGTAGATAGAAAACAATTTCACAAAAAAAAAAGGATTGTGCATTTTTTATCGGATTTTAAAAGGATTTTGCATTTTTTATCAGAGGTTAAAAGGTTTGTGCATTTTTAATCGAAAAAAATCTAACATCGAGGGATTAACAATATACGTCCAGTAAATACCGAATAACATTTTTCAAATAAAATACAACCGAATATTTGACTGAAAATAAAATCTTTGTATCCAAATATACTGTATCGGGAATATTTATCTGCTGTTATAGCGTTTAATGTAAACACGTTTTTGTCTACTTATAAATATACCTATTCGAAGATTTGTGGACCAATTCAAAGGTTTAAAATCGATGGTTAGCATAATGTGTCGCGATGTATTGTAGTAATGTTACAGTATAAGGTGGGAGTTTAAAGAATGTTTAGCTCAAAAATGGATATTGTCGAATAACGTCTGTAGTAGTTGAAAATAAGTTTTATAGAATGTGCTGTTTAGAATGCTAGTTATTCATCTAGAACGGTATCCTAATCAATATTAATATTAATAACGCTTTGTCGAGTCTTGTTTCCTATAACGTGATATTTAAAACACATACTGGTTCAATTCTCCATTTTTATGAATCCTGTATCTTCAAAGAAAGTGAAAATATATTAAATATTTGGATTGCGAGAGGAATCTTTATTTTTATGATGTCAATAGATCCTGCATCAGGATCTATTTTGCTTCGAGGAAAATTGATAAACTGTATGGTTCCTCGAAGTTAGTACCGTGTGCATTACGCATCGCACGAGACTTGAGCCTTCGCACACTTGTACCGCCGGGGAATAAAATAAAATTAAAGTTTAAAGCTACATCTCTATAAACCCGATCCTTTCCCACAATATTCTCTAGCTTCTGATACAATATTGCACCGTTTTCGTTCCTCCATATGCTTTTTATCTGTGGTCGCTCTTTGTTAATGAGGCTGCTGAAATCAAACGAATCGCCGCTTCGTTTAGGATTCGATTTATCCGTTGCTCGTCACACACACCGCGTTATCAATCTCTAGACCTCGCTATTCTCATGATATTAGAATCGAATGCAGGCCTCGTATTGAAATGAAACGAAAGCAGGCTTTTAGCTAGTGCTATTTAGCAGTGCGAAATGGTAAACCATGAACTACGATCTTTCTATTCCAGTGCCCTCTCGTGAGTGTTTCTAGAACACTATTGCGCGTGCAATATTTAAACTTTTTTTTGTGAAAGTAAATTGTAATGTAAATCGATATTCGAAATATCAAATCAATGAAAGTAACTGGTTTAAAATTTGTTACTTTCACAATTGATAAAAGCATACATCAGCAAATGACAAAATTAATATTGACCTTTTTCAGGTAGAAATTTAGGTATACCTAGTTATTTTCATCATATCGCTTTAATTGTTCTTTGCACTTTATTTGTGTTAGATACACGATAAATTTGTATATTTAAGTACACGTTACAGATCGATAATTTTAATGTTAAGAGGATATATATATGTCGATTGCAATATGCCAAGGATATTATACCAAAATTTTGGCCAAAAATTAAAGAAACTGTCCAAGATACGGATATCAAAAATTGAAGCAGGCTGGGATTTAAGGAAAAGAAATATAAAAATATCACAAAAGTTTAATAAAATATTCAAATACATTGCTTTGAATTTTAACGACGAACTTTTTATGAATTTGCAGTCGAATCGATAATTTATAGTGAAATAAAAAATTCATTGCGTGCTGTAGTTCAAATCTCCACTTAAATTTATATTTTTTTATGGCTTTTGAAAACCTTTCTAATGCCCTGATAGCTTTAAAAATACTTCGTCGATTTACTTCGATATTTCACATAGTCGTATGTTACAACTTTTAAGCAAATTTTGACATAGCGAATTTTTTATATGACTTTTAAGAAGTACTTCTTTTATTGCATAAGGGATAGCAAAATTTGTTGCTCGATAATGGAGACCTATCATTTCCTCCAGAGATCTATTATTTCAGTAAAATTAACTTTTTAAAAATTGACTATATTAGCAATCATATTTACCAATGTACTTTAAGAAACTAAATTATTCTTGCAATCAGGTAAATCCTGTTGGATTTTCTTTACAGCGAATAATAAATTTGTTTTCATATATGATATTCACTACGTGATAAATAATTCCACATAAAAACGATAATTTTCGTAATTATAAATCTTATTAAACTGATAAAAGAGATGAATACATCAATTTTTATATTAAGAAAAAAATGTTTATATTAAATTTTTATATTAAATATCGTTGCATTGATACAAATATTTAATTTAATAAATTTAAATGTTTGCAAGATTCCTTATTTGGACATTGTTATCACAATTACGTAAAAAATCTAATATAATTCTTTTCGTATATTCTATTTGAATAGTTTTAAGTCTAACTGTATATAAATGTATAGGCAGCTGTATTATACGAGCGTACTGCGATATACTGTTAAAACAAAAACCTCATTCCGACTTCGTGGACAAGTTATATAAAACTGGTCCGGCATTCAACCTGTTAAACAAGGCTGAACGGCATTAAGAACGTTTTAAAAGATTATATGCACGTAAGCACGTTAAGAAAGGTTGCACCTCAAAATACGTATTTCCTTTAAAATACGTATGCACGTACAAATATATCTTTCTAGAGATTGCTATAAAGTTTCACATTCAGATTCTTAAAATAACGGAGTTATGTTATTTTAATTAAAGACGTAATTTAAATATTAAATACTACTCTAGTTGTACAATAATTATATACTAATAATATCAAAGTTCACTGCTTTAACTCTAAAACTGGCAAATAGATAAAATGTCTAGTTTCGGATTTTTATTTCCGCAATTATTGCAAATATGCAGCTATTATTGACGAAATTGATATTCATTTTCAATTGACACGAAAACATAATTGTACATATATTCTCATCGTACCATTTTAATGCATCGTTCAAAAATTTCCGAATTTTTTTTTATTATTAATTTAGTAAGCGATGTTCAATAACTATCGTGTTCAAAATTACAAAGAAGTTGATATTTTGGAGAATTTGAGCATACGTGATTTTGCATGAATTTAGCGAATAAAGCAGGACAGTGTTAACACGAGGCAAAGAAAATTTTACATAAAATTGAAACCGTGTTCACACAGATACCACGTAAAACTGCCTGCAAAAATGAATGAAAGAAAAGAGGATAAAATTTTGTTACTCGGGTCTTCGTCTTTTGAGAAAAATCAGTTCGAAAATTCACTAAGTGCTCGTATACTAATTTTAACGATATATTTCGATTTTTGAAATTTATATTTCTGCTCGTGTTTATATTATAAACCTTTTACGCTCGACGAGTTTTTGGCTAAAGAAGGGTACGAGTTGAAAAATTTTCTGCTATAAAGCTGATGATATTTTTTGAGCAGTGAATAAGAAATCATATAATAATTGACATGTAGAATTATTTAATTTCGATATCTCGCACACTGTTACATTATTTTAAATTTGATATATTAACTTCTTGGCTACTGTGGGTGCTTATAGGCGCTTAGAAATTTTGCGTTTGTGACACGGAAGGCGCTTGTTTTCACAAAAATGGCGCACATCGTGAAAAATGGCACCTGCCGTTAGGTACAGCCGTTGCGTATCAAAATCTGCCGTAGTCAAAGAGTTAATTAATATCGATCTTCGAAATTTTATCAAATGGCGACTGAAGGGCGCCTCTCGAGTGCAAAGGGTCATATGGAAACGATCTCACGGTATTTTCTGTCATTGTTATTATTTCAGTTTCTCGATTTCGATTCGTGTCATTAAATAATAAAATTATTATTTTCTAAACTTTTGTAACGAATTTCATAGGTTTCATGAATAAGCATAAGATCAGTTTCTACCCAAGCCTCGAGCAAGAATCATATCCATGTATTCCCGATTTGCGTATCGCTAATAGCGCAAATCGACAGTAAGAATAATAGCAACAGTGACAGATAGCAGATAATAATATTGTCTACGTTTATAAATACAAAGACGAACAGAAACAGGATTCCGATAAGTCGAAACTCACAGTTAATACACGAGCACTGACGGCTTTTCAATCTCATTTTCTTCGAGAACGAAACTTTAGGAAAGTTTAAATGGAATAATATTATTCTTCTTCTCCGACTTATTTTCGCACGTGGAATTATTATGCAGCAGGTTGTGCCACGATTTTTCGGTCACGCTGTATATACTTTGCTTAGCTATATAGTGCGAGTCTAAAGTTTTGGTGTTAAAATATTTACTTCGGTGAATTGTGTGTGAAAAGTTTGAGAAACTAGAAACTCTGCGGCGAGCTCTACAAGCGATGAATCAAAATGAAACTATAATGCATGCGTGGAAGTGCGCGGTGAATCAGGCTCGCTAATGTAAAAACACTGTAAATGGATTTTAGCGGAAGAAATAAATTTAGCACTGTAGTCTTAGATAAAGCGAGTTATTACAGCTTATATCGTTGTTTCTGTTTAATGAAAAAACGTCGCCATTACGGAAGATAATGCGAGCAATAGACATGTCAATGGACTTGGCTGCGCGTTAATATGCAACTATGGAGAATTGTCGACGATTAAGTCATGCTGACCTCACGGCGTGAGTTCCGTCAGCAGCTGGCAAGCAGAAATTGTTTATGAACGAGTATAAATGAATTTTAGCCGAGACTTCGAAGCTATTATATTATACTTCTTTACACATAACATCTTGTATATAAATATAAATGTAAAAATAAAAATATAAATACAAGTCTAAATTTAAATATAAGGAGAAGTGTAACTATAAACACGAATATAAGTTTAAGTCTAAATATAAATACAGTAGAATCTCGATTATACGTACCATTCTTGATAAATAACCGTGTTAATAATTAGACATTTATAACGATTAAATAATACTATTTTTACAGAAAGAAAGATCGCCTATATTGATATATTCTATAAAATGTAAATATTAAATTAAAATAGCAGTTTTTCCCAGAATTTTAACAATTTTCTTCAGTTCATCCCAAGTTCGGATAATCGAGGTTCCACTGTATAAGCATAAATAGTGATATAAATATAAATATTTATTTATATTTTTATTTATATTTATATACATATACATACACACTCATAAAATGTTATATTACTGGACAATAATGTGATATTACAGCTATATATAAATATATATACAGATAGAACTATAGATTGATGGATTGAGCTTTATTTTCGATTTCTGTATAAATTTAGAAAAATTGATTTTATATAGATTTTATACAGAGTTTGTACATTGTACATTAACTGTATTTTTTTCAGAACAGCGTTTCCGAATAGTTTCAAGTAATTCTAGAATTTGAAATATTCATGTAAATAACATTTTATTCAATATTTCAACGTGAAACATTACAGAGAGAAGGAAAATGAAATACATTCAGTACTATTTCCGTCAATGTTTTATCTTCCGTAAAAATCACGTTAATGAAAAGAGCAAGACTTTATATTACGAAACGCGACATGCAGTTCGAGCACTTACTATTTGCGCAACAATAATACGTTTACATATATGTGTTTATGTACTGCAAATAGGAGAAAAACTCATGATAAATTTGTTTGATATCTTCATTCGATAAAAATATTACGAGTTAGTACGTAACGTTATTTCATCGAAGAATCATTTTCTAAGAAGCTTATTGAAAAAGAAGCTACTTTATTTTTGCGCTAGCTATAATACGCGACGAATAAAATTCATAACGTTTCCGAAAAAATATTTTTGGAACAGAAAAATTATATTAAAAGTTTTAGTGTTAATGAAGATCAAGTACATACGAATAAATACAAAATTCTCCACTTATGTTAATTGTTAAAATATTAATTTTTTTATTTTACTGGAATATTTTTGAACATGTGACAATTCGATAAGGATGATTTATCGAAAAGAGGTGTTTATAGAGCTACAGATTTCGTTTTCAATTATGTCATGTCATGGTACGAATATGAATCTAATCTTTTACATTATGGTTAATTGAATGCTGAATAGTATTATTATCTATATATGTATAATTATCATAAATAGAAATTTTATTCTTAGGGAGAATTTTACATCTGTTAGATTAACACTTTGACTACCACGTTGGTCATATATGACTGGCCACGGTTTTTCCTGTGACGCCATGGTGGTCATTGGTGACCGGAGCACTTGAACTACTTGAACTACATTGAATGAAAATTGACAGTTAGTGCATTTTGAGTATAATCGCTAATTAGAAGATACTTTGAAATAAAAAGTGCTGCATTGAAGAATTAAAAATTTGTATTAGAACATCAAGAACATAGAACAAATCTTGCATCTAGCGGTGCACTCCCCTGGCGTCCTGAGGGAAACATATAATTTCGACGTGGCAGTCAAAGGGTTAATGAATATTACTCGCACACAAGGGTGTATTTGAAATGAATGTAAATAAACAGAAAAAAATACTTTTTTGCTGACAATGCGCATTTTGATTTTCGAATGAGAACCGAATTTCTTTTTCTCAACTACCCTTCTTGTTTTTGTTAGTCGCAGATATTATATTTAAATGAATATATTAAATATTTATTGAACAATATTATAGCACTGGGTAAAAATAATCGATGAAATATATCTAATTGTGTCTATTCGTTCTTAAAATATTCGTACACACGTTTACTCTCGATCAATTCTGAATTCCAACTGACCCTAATGTATTTCTTACATACATTATTTATTTTTACATTAATATATGTATTAAAATCTATGTCAACTATTATCACAGTTTTCTCATAGTGCTATTTGGCGATTAATATATACAGTAATACAATTTTTATTTCAACTTCCTACCAAATATTATTTCCTGACGTATCTACACATTACAGATCATTGATAGCAGTATCTCTCATAACTGGCTCCATAATGTCGTAAAATGAAATGAAAATACAACGAAATAATTATGTAGCATATATTAGTAATAAAATAACAATTTTTATTTACAGTTTCCGATTGTCTCATATCGAATATTTTTATAGAATATTGTTACAGAGAAATCGATTAAAGCAGTGCCATAATCTACTATATTTTAAAAATCAGATTTCGTTATTTTGTCGAGCAATAAATAAATTGCATCTGATAAATGAAATATCGTGGATACGTTTTATAAAAGCGCCTGTGCTGAATTTCAACTTTATCTTTTAATCTCGTTGGGTCAAATTGGTGTGACATTTTCTGAAATTAACCCTTTGCAGATTGGACTGCGGTCATGCAAAAATATGCTCTGGCGAAACCAGTTCGTTCCGAAAAAAAATTTATACCGGAGCTCAGAGTGGACACGCGTCCAGAAATGTAAAAATGCTTAGGCGACTATCCGCAGACACGCGTTGAAAATGGTAGAAACGTTTGAATTGCTGCCTACGGAAGTGTTTGCACAGAGTTAAGGAAAGCTAGACTCTGAAAAAGCTCAAACAAAAATCGAGTTCTACGGCAAATAGATTTAATCCAGTGCTCTTCATATACGGTAAAGATTTTTTAGCGAAAATTTTTTAAACTTGCGATAACTGATTTACCTATTTAGTTTGGGATACTTATCTAAAAAAAAGAATAGACGATTGTCTATTATTTTGTTTCCTCTTTTTGTAATTCAATCGACACTTTTTCTCTTCTTTTTTATGATATCAGCAGAAAACGTAATAGGTTTTTTGATCCGTTCACTGCACAAATCGATTAACTCCATTTTTTGAAAAATCTTAAATTTAAGTGTCAAAGCACTTGGTATAGTCGTAACTTTTTATATTTATAATAACTTTCCTTGGTAATTAAGGTTAACACCATTAAACGACAAAAATTTTTTGGTCACTGAATAATAAATAATTTATTTCAGAGCTCACTTTGATTAACTCAGTACTCTAATGTAAATCGTTGCAATAATGCAACTCGAATGCACTAGCAAGCCATGAACGATAACGGTGAATTTTTTAGTGCCGTCTTATCAGAATTTAAGTAAAATTTAGTCAAATTTAAATTTATTACTTTTTTCACTTGCCAAATCGATTAACTCTTCCAGTAACGTAAAAATGGTAACATTACTAACGATTATCTTTTGGCTATTTTTTCTTATAAATTTTATACACCATTAGATGAAAGTTATATTTGTATTTATGCATTCTAGAATATTTATTTTGATTTAAATTATAAAGGGAATTTTAAAAAACAATATACATTATTTCGTTGCATTTTTCCACCTTTTGTTTTACTGAGTTTATCAATTTGTGCAGTGAACGGCTCATTTGAAGTATCGTGGAATTAAGTCGGATTATGTACTTATGTCGTGAGATGGAAAATGTTGAAGATAGTTGATCTAGCTTATAGAAGTTTATGTCCATAAGAAACTAATGGTTTTGCAAGTCGTTCAAATAAGTGAAAATACTTTCCTGGCTGTTTGGAGACATTTATCCTTAAATGGTTACGAATTATTATGCTGATTTAGCAATATCTATTGCACTATTACTCTTGCTATTATTATCTAGTTGAAAACTATGTTTCCTATTTGTAAATTTTTATAAAAACTCACGTATTTTATTAACATTTCTGTATTTTATTGTTCATTCATCAATTTAATATATTTCTTGCCATTTATTTGATTTATTTTGGTTTCGTTTTAATATTCAATACAAGTCCTTAAATATTATATTTCATTATTCATTTTACAATTGAAATATACTTTTTCTTTTCTCATGAAAATGTTTTGATTTCAGGGGTATAAAATAAATAATTCGCGACAATAATAAATTCATAATAGATAATAAATTCATTTAACCAGAAGAATCTGATTTTAATAAAAATTTTAATGCACGTAGAGTATAATGAGTTACACATGAGGTAGTTTTATTAATGGAAGACTTCTATAGAAAATTGAAATCAACCCCAAAACTTCAACATCTTTCGTGTTTCGAATATAATATTTTTTTTGGAAATATTTTCTGGAACCAGGTGATGGAGCACTAAAAACAGATATCTTTTATGTGAAAAATTTTGCATTATCTCACATTGTAATAAAATAATATTCTGAAAATTCGATTCTTAATTTCACCTGTTAAAATTGATTTTCTATAAAACAAAATTGCTCTTTTATTTCACTTAAAATGGAAAAGTTTATTTTTTAATCTTCTTTAAATTTCTTCTTTCAATTTGTCATTTTAACTAAAAAAAGCTGAAATATTTCACAAGCGATTAATGTCACCAAAAACTGCCTGAACAAAAGTTATTCGATATAAAAGAGGATATTAAATGGCATAAATTACTGTTCTGCAGGTATAATTGTGAAAGAGATATCAAAGACGAGTTAATTTTGTAACCGGGACTCTGTATTTTATTATTCAAAATCTAATAGCGCTTGTTGAATACAGTGACCTAACCTACATGATATCATTCCATGCCGTAGAATGACATAAATTAGTTTCATGGAAGATATATCAATGCAAAGTGCCGGCTAAATCCTAGCTAGCTGATACAGCTACCCACCCCAAATGACGCCGATTAGTTATGACCTATGAACTAATTTATGTTATGCTGTAAAACACCCTGTGTATATATTATTATATTAATTAAAATTATAAAGCGTACTTATATACTTTGTTATGTATACAACTGTTTATATTTCGATTTATTCTATTTTTTCTTTTATTAAACGATTAAAGATGATCAATTATCTGACATGCATCAAATTTTTATGGATTTACTTCTTAAGATCCAAAAATTTTGTCCTCAACTTTTTCAAGAAGAATGACATATTTATTTATTTGCTGTTTTCTAAGCAATATCGTTGGAAGAATAAATACCCATTTACTAGTAAATGGACACGACTTCAAATAATTTTAATATAGAAATAATAAAACAATTTTAATATAGCAATAATAAAATAATTTTCAAAATAGAAATAATAAAATAATTTTCAAAATAGAATGCACTGTTTTAGTATTTTGTAACATAACGTGAAAGCTTTATTCGCGAGGGGTATTTTTTATTGTAATTTAACAATTATGCAAAGGAATATTTTCTAAAGGAATATTTTAAATCACTGTTATCTTTAAAAAAAAGAAAGAAATTTAATATGCCACTCCATTTGGAACCGAAGACAATGCTTTGAATTAGAAGAAGTACGAATGCAAAAATACAATTGAAGAGTATAGAAATATTCCATGTACACTAAATACTTTACCTGCTTTAATCGTTTAATGGAAAAAGCAATTACATTAAATAAAAATGATAAATTGTGAAAAATAGTGATATTTGAGATACTTGTGGAAAGAACAGGTCTCACTTTATATGCTCTACCCTCAAAATAAATAAAAAGTATAATAAAGGAATAATAATTTTACGTCAGAGATATATAAAATCGAATCGTTTGGTCATCGAGGATTATACTTTTCCACTTCTTTCATCGGATGGTCTCGACTAAATATGAAGCATGGTTCTTTATGTTTCTCGGTTAAGGAAGGATGTTATTTAAATTTATGTCTTTTAGCTATGGCTCTCGCTCCTTCGCTGATTTATCTTGGAGTTCAACACGTACAATTGCCCATTTACCGCGTTCTGATGTGGCACAAGGTCGCCAAGTTGCCTCCTTCATCCTCATAAATTTTTGCATTTCTCAGAAGATTGTATACAGGCTGTTGTACGAAACGATATACGCGATTTTTAAATACCCTTGGTAATCTAATACTAAAATATATTTATATTTATTCTATATTATTTGTATATTTTATTTAAAATACACAAATTATGATATTTAAAATATGCTAAAAGCATATTTCTTTTAATAAAAGCTAAAAATTACATCGACAATTGTTTACATGTGCAATATATTTTTGATTTAATAGTAACAGATGCTGGAATAAATTCAGTGACCTATAATACACTGATCTTCGATTAACCCTGAGTTCATAAACTTAAATTAAATTAACCCTTTGCACTCGACGATTTTTTGGCTAAAGAAGGGTACGAGTTGAAAAATTTTCTGCTATAAGGCTGATGATATTTTTTGAGCAGTATATAAGAAATCGTATAATAATTGACACGTAGAAATATTTGATTTCGATAGCTCGCACACCGTTACAATATCTTAAATTTGACATATTAATTAATATCGATCTTCGAGATTTTATCTAATGGCGACTAACCCTTTCCTTACAGCAGCCCGCTACGCTGAAGGGACGCCACTGAACGGGGCACCGCGCCGCGAAGTGTGCACTTTGTACGTTGATAGTCTTCGATGTTCGGACTTACGTCTTTCATATTTAGAAATTTTGCTATTATTATAAGTAAAAATACAATTTGAGGTCGCATACACATCGATTATAGTCAGCACCAGATACATAGATCGTCTCGCGGCCGCCAACTATAGTCGGTACCCGTAACGAAAAGGCTAATGGTCGCCTCTCGAGTGCAAAGGGTTAATATGCGATATATAGTTTATTAACACGTTGACTGCCATGCGCATTTTACGTGGTTTGTCCATGATGCCAACATGAATATTTTATTATGCGATGCATATTATGTTGAAATATTATTTACAACAGATAAGGTGAGTTGTATAATTGCGTTTAATGTATTTTTCGTGGTGGAGATCACCGGTGACCCCCGTGGCGCTGTAGACTATTTTTGGCATTATGAATTGCTTAAAAAGCAACTCGATAAAATATTTCAATTCCCGATTTTAGGATGAAGTTAGCGATGTATTTAGTGAAATGTTCCGATGACGAAGATTGCATTTCATCGAGCAATTACGTACAGAAATAACGTCGTTACGAATTTAAAAAGAAACCTGAAAGTGTGCGAAATGTAAGGCGATTTTGCAAAGTGTGCTACGAAAATAATTCAAATCAGCTAGGAAGAATGAGAGCAAAGAATTGCACTAAAAAAGTGGCGACATATTGTGCCGACTGTTTTGGTTCACCTTTCCTTTGTATAAATAAAATTATTTTTGCATGTTGTGCATGGCATTAATTTCTTCGAACCATTATAGTAACAATGGTACTATTTAAAAATTTATCAGTATTGATATTTACTCTAATTATGTATTTTTACTAATGGTCGCGTCGCCGGTCATCGGTGACCCCCGGTGCAATAATTAGCAATAATTAATATTACTAATTAGCCGACAAATTGTATTAGTAAAAATTAAAAATTAAAATCATATACCAAAAAATTCTTAAAATCCTTTAATTTTTAAGAAAACGTTGAAGTCACTTTACCTATTTTATGTGAAACTATATTAATTTATATAGTCATTATTGATAATTTCATAATGTCCTAAGCGATTGGATAACTACAGTGGCTCACGAAAATATTCGAACACCATACAAATTTTAAGACAGTATTCTAACCCAAAAATTCCGATTTTAATGAAAGTATACGTGTACGTAAAGCATAACTAGTTACACATAGTTGAATTTTTGTTATTTACAGACATTGCTTCACGTGGGTGAAATCGTTACTCAAAGTTACACTCCGACCTCTATTTCTTTTAATGTAACTGTATAACGATGCGAGATAAAGAAAAACTTTTCGAATAAAAAATATTCAACTTTCGGTGCTCTGTCACTCTATTGTAAAAATTTCTTCGTACGAGATCTCGTTCAAGAATAAAAAAAATTGTTAAAACTTTAGTCGTTGATTTTACCTCCTCAAAGCCATTTTCTACCAACAACAAATTACTGCACGCATAACTCATTATAGTTTACCTGCACACAAACTTTCATTAAAATCAAAATTTTTGGGTTAGAGAATTCTTTTGAAATATAGCGTGCGAATACTTTCGTGAGCTACTGTATATATAATAACGTATTCGAAGAATCAATCTAAAATGTAATAAATTTCTTTTTGAATATGTATGGTGAATTTTAATGAATTTTTTCGTTGATTTTTAGCTTCATGTAGATAAACATATTTAACACACATGAATGCAATACAGATTTTTGAATTTTAGCTTATTTGGAGGTTGTAATATTATAGGTCACTGAGCTTGTGTTAAATGTCAGCTACGATAATATTAAAATAAAAAAGGGATCTTGAATTTTTATCAAATAACTTTTGATTAAATGTTGCAGTTTGCAATAATAAAATCTTAACTGTAAATAAAAATATAAATATTATAAGTATTACAATATAAATATAAATATTATAAAATACAAGTTTAAATATAAATTTTTTAAATTGACTAACTTTCGTTAAAATTATTTTTTTGTCAAACTTCTGGAAGTGTTTGGAAAATTTTATATATATACATAGATTCGACTGAATACTCTAATTTTATAATTCATAGTATAGTATAATTTTTAATGGACAGACAAAATAATTTATATCTTTCATGTGTGGGTCGAAAGAAAATTCTTCTGGTTGATACTTTTTCTTGTTAATTCTCTGCGATTAAAACAAATTAGAATTCGGTGGTTGCCACAAAGGCTGGCACCTTTCACCTGTCTTTGTACATAAAATACATGTTTACATCTTGTTTCGTTTTTGTTTGTATATATGTCACTAGTTTAAATCCAAATACACCAGTACCTACCTGTACCTACTTCTGTGGATATAGCAATTCATATGTAGACTTTCAGGTGATTTCATATTGAAGATTTTGATAATTTTTCTCGTTTAATCATAGTTAGCATCTTATTCATAATTCTGCTCTCAGAATTCATAAAAAATTCATAGAAATGAAGAAATTTTTGCTAAGGATACCCAACATTTCCATGAAATATTCTTAGACATACCTCTGTTGTTTCTCTACATATATTCCCTAAGTGGGGCACTTTCAAAGATACATCATTTTAATAGAATTTTTTAATTGGTCACGCTTTTAGCATTAGACTGAGAAAGAGAGAATCGCTTTTTTAAATATCGTGTAGTGGCTCTGTAATTCAGATTTGAAAATAACGACAATTTATTAAATTTCTCTACTGTTGTTTCGTCATTCTAATTTATTTAAAGAGAAAAAAGAATAGGAAACATTTTTACGCTAAAACATTCCAGTTTTGTAATATCTTAACATTTCTAAAATAATTATTTGCGAATTTAGAAAATGTAATTCATTGGGTGAATCGAATGCTTTAAATGTCTAAAATGTAACTTCTTTATGTTACGGACAATATGAAATCTCGAGCAAAGCAGACTTACAAAGTTGATGGAAATGTATATAAAATTCTTTTTCTCGTCGTTTCACGGACTATGATACAAATTAACGGGATAAACAGAAGCTCGGTATTTTAATGATTATTTAAACCTTAAAAAATTTACTCTTTTATCCCACAGTGTCATACCGAATTAAATAATTTTTCTTAAAATGATTTTCCAAAGATTAGTGTCTTTTCTAGATTTTTTAGACTCTTCAGTATATCGGATACATTGAATATATCTACAATGGTATACAGAGTGATTGCAGTGACTGAAACAAATTATAATTTTATTGTAAATAAAGTAACAACAAAGTTGCAACGAAAAATGTTACATTGTGTACCAAACTGTATCACCTTGCTGTATATCGCTGTATAATTTTGTTCACAGATGCATCACTGCAATCAGAAAGTGAAATTGTACTTCTTTAATAAATGAAACCTCGTGACTTTTTTGCATAAGTCGATTTATTGCGTCATTTTGCATATAAAATACATGATCTAGGGTCATTGAAGACATTAAAGTTTTCAAGATATTTTATTTCTTTTTGAAAATCCACAAGAAATTCGCAAATGTTTCGTCCTTATATTATAAACATTTTTTTATAATATATTATATATTTTTTTAAATATTTGTCACCCCTATATGTACTTATTTATTCACTATCTCTTCTTTGATTCATTTACGAAAATTGAAAATTATGAAAAAAATTTGTTTTCTAATAAAGACCAAAAACGAGAGATTCAAGAGGTTTAAATCACGTGATTGAAAGAGCCAAAACGTATATTCAATTTTAACTTAGCCTTGGAGCTAATTATTAATGCAGGTTGTAAAACATAATTAAATCAAACTTGAGCTGCTACGTTTTCTCGCTAAATTTTTTACCGTTCATCAGGCACGGAGGACACTGATCTTTGGGCAAGCACCTAGGGTGACCCTAGACCCGACCTTGAATTTATAAAGTTCATACACTCTCTTCTTTCACCACTTTCGTCCTATATAAATACCCATTTGCAAGACATAAATACATACGATACCAAAAGTTCAAATAATGGATACTTCTATATCCACTTGTAGCAAATGTTCATTAAAATTATCGACCTCTTCATGACACATCAGAGGCTATATTAGGACACACAGGACAGATTTTACGTAGACATTTTTGGCATACTAACAGATACTATCCATTCAGAACTATCAGATATTTTACAAATATTACAGTTAGACGCTAGGCAGATTTATATATTTTTAAGACATTATAAGTGAATTGATCTCGAATTGCTATGTCTGGTCACTATATGTTTCATTAGCAAACAGACAGACACATGTGAGCACCTATAGTGACCCTAAACGTAACCTTGGTAAATACCTAATGTACTATTTCTTTTGATATCTTTCACCCTTCGTAAATACTCTCTTGTAAGGTATAAATACACACACTAGCAGAAAGACATTCAATAAATATTACCCAGATCCATCTTCATCAAATATTCATCCAACTTGAACGACCTGTTCACAACATATCAGAAGCTACATTAAGATACACGCAAGAGATTGTAGGCAGCCGTTTGTAAAACACTGAAAGCATTTCACTGCACAAATCTATTAGCTCCACTTTTTGAAGAATCTTAAATTTAAGTATCAAAACACTTGGTATAGTCATAACTTTTTATATTTATAATAACTTTCCCTGATAATTAAGATTAACACCATTAAACGACAATAATTTTTTGGCCACTGAATAATAAATAATTTATTTCAGAGGTCGCTTTGATTAACTCCGTACTCTAATGTAAATCGTTGCAATAATGCAACTCAAATGCAATAGCAAGCCATGAACGATAACGGCGAATTTTGTAGTGCCGTCTTATCAGAATTTAAGTAAAATTTAGTCAAATTTAAATTTATTACTTTTTTTACTTGCCAAATCGATTAACTCTTCCAGTAACGTAAAAATGGTAACATTATTAACGATTACCTTTTGGCTATTTTTGCTTATAAATTTTATATACCGTTAGATGAAAGTTGCATTTGTATTTATGCATTCCACAATATTTATTTCGATTTAAATTATGAAGGGAATTTTGAAAAACAATATACATTATTTCATTGCATTTCTCCACTTTTTGTTTTATAGAGTTAATCAATTTGTGCAGTGAACGATTCATATGTAGAACATAATCCCAGACGAACCTTCAAAAATATGTAGAATCTGAATATATACATAAGATTGGATAAAGGAAATGCTTGGTTAAACAGTTATATATACAAAAATAAAAAAACAACACAAAACAACTCTAAACAACCTTCTTTGTGACTCTTTTTAACCTCTCGCTATCAAGCTTTATACAACACTCCTCTCTGGAAAGGATCGTCTCATGCTTTTCCTAATTGTCGCATCGCTATTGAATTTTCGGTAAATTCTGACGCAAATCCGTCTCGTGAATTCGTAATATTGCTCACTAAATTAATCTTGGGCAATTGTTTTAAAAAGGTTCTGAGACTGCCTTTGACTGAGAATCTTGGGAAGATTGTCACGTAACAGACGTAGAGCACGCTTGGATGAATAACCTGGCACGATTCTGTTCGACGATTCGATCTGTTCTTATTGGACGATTCGAAGACTTGACTCTTCAACGACTCAAACGATTTGGACTGTTCTCGTCTGAACTTAATTATTCCACATTTCGAACTGTTGGAATAGACGTAAAGAATTTATGTTCTGACCTGAAAGGGTCTAGATGTAGCGGGAGAGTTTATCCCGCTGTGGAAAAGAACCCTAAAATATAGGGTCAGTTGTCGAGAAGAGGTGTGTCCTGTCGGATGTGCTCCTTTAAATGTTTATGGATCAAAGCCTTCAACCTCTGTTGCGATACGGCGAGTTTTATTTTACCCTCGCTTTAATTTTTACCCGGCTCCCTTTTTAATTCTGCACGAACTGTTCGACGTTTCAAATAGAACTGCTCCTTGATTTTTCGGTTTTAGGAAAATCGGGAGTTTGTCAAAAAGCCAGACGTTTCCTTATGAGAGAATTAGACCAAGGGTGTTCCCTTGGACCTCGAATCGGTTACCTTGAAGGAAGGTGACGTCTTCCCAAACAAAGACGACTGTGGAGGGAAGCCCTTCTTTAACGTGAGGTGCACTTGGGCAAAGTGCACGGAGTCCACCCACGCATTGGTGACTCTTCCGAAAGTGATCACTTCGGGGTCACGAATCGCATGGAACCCTTAAAGGTCTATCGTATCTACGATACGACAGAACACGAGAAGCCATAAAATGAAAACTTTCCAAAAGTACACAATGCATGTGTAGAAAAGTTTCGACGCCAAATTGTTTTGGCACTAAGGACTCGGCTGTTGAAAGACCGTAATGATGTCTTTCCGGCCTACCTTTGTTCCACGATGGAACACTAATTGTCCTTAAAAACTACGCTCACTCCATCGATCCGAAATCTGAAAATCATTAAACGTTCCCTCTGTGCAGGAGAAAATAATACGTCTCACGAACAGGCATAAAGACAATAGAATCTCACACAAACTCGCTGACGACGAACTTATGCTGATATTGTCAGAAAATTAAAACGCAAACATTCAAAAGGCTTGCTGTATTGAGCAGTTCATTGCACAAATTAACTCCATGAAACAAAAAATCGAAAAATGCAATAAAATAATGTATATTGTTTTTTAAAATTCGATTTATAATTTAAATCGAAATATATATTGTGGAATGCATAAATACAAATGCAACTTTCATCTAACGGTATATAAAATTTATAAGAAAAAATAGGCAAAAGGTAATCGTTAGTAATGTTACCATTTTTATGTTGCTGGAAGAGTTAATCGATTTGGCAAGTGAAAAAAGTAATAAATTTAAATTT